>NC_079409.1:4604736-4844736 GCF_029220125.1 Pseudoliparis swirei
TCAGTTCTCAACCCTCTCATCTCTCTGGAGACTTCTTCCCGCCGCTTGGTGGTGATTATGATGATGTCGGAGCTGCTTGTCATCCTGATGTCACAGCGGCGAAGGCGTGACCGGGACCTGGGAGATGGCGTGTGTGTATGTGTGTGCGTGTGTGTGTGTATTCCCGGGGCTCTTGTTGTTCTCTGGGATGGCAGCACTCGAGTCTAGGAGACATTGATTCGGACTAGCGCTCTGTGACGAGACGAAGCACACACACACGTCAAGGTCACTCAGACCCATCATCTCTCTATTCAAAGTAAGGCGAGCAGCGTGAAAGCTTCCCCCGAAGCGCCTTAAGCGTGGAGGAATGAACTCCCGGTCCGGAGTCATTTGATGCTCAATGATCCCTCGAGGCTTTAAATTGTTTTACCAGGTGTAATCGCCTCTCCTGAAATGTCACAGAAAGGCCTCCGGTCTGAGGGGACCTTTAGAGCTTTTCTTTGATAGTGTTGAGTCCTGAAAATCAGCCAAACGTTTGGTATGAAAATTGATTTTCTTTTTGGTGTGGGAGAAAAAGAAGTAACGGCCCAGGCAAATTTCTGCCCGGTCCACTTTATAATCCCAAATTCTGATATTTATGTTCCCACAATGGACATAAATGCTGATCCATGAAAACCTTTCATCACAACCAGAGACACGAGGGGTGGTTTTCTCCCAGAGCTCTTTACGGCTGGTCTTGTTCCATTTCGGGGGTCAATCATGTGAAACTCATGATGGACGCATTCCAACTCGCTCTGAGTCAGCGCTGAAGACTTTGTTGGGGTGCAAAAGTGAGAACATTCTTCCTTTTTATTGGTATTAAGGGGGTTGTGTTGCCTTCATTGTAACTTAGACATGTGGTGTTTAACTTTTCTGCTCATTGCCCCCCCCCCCAAGCTGCGTTCGCAGAACAAATTATGCTTTTCTCTGTGTTTCTTCATCTTTTAATGCAATCAGGCAGCAGGTTTATGTAGCGTGTGCGTGTTTCTTTTTAATTCTCTTTATTCATGGGCTCAACACTCAACCAGGAGTTCCCATGAAGCACTGGCGGGCCTGCAGTGTCTCTGCTGCTGCAGCTGGGGGTTGGATTCGAACCAGCAACCCTGTCCCGGCAACAAACAAAAACATCTGTTGCGCTACGTCACTACTGATCAGTCTCATATTCAACCGTCAAAAGGGATTTTTCTTCAAATGAGCAGAAGTTTAAAAGCTCAAATACAGTTTACGTTCTTAACATAGTTATGCATATTTCCTGTGCTGTCATCTGAGGATCCACGGCTCTCACCCATCTGATTAAACCATTATACTTTCTTTAAAATGGCTCTTTACTTGCTTTCAGCTGTCATTCCTCTGCTTCCTTTGACACACTACGCTTCTCCGTCAACTGTTTTCCATCCCCAAAATGTGACTCGGCTCAAAGTCCACATGAATCCTGCACGTACACTACCGTTCAAAAGTTTGGGGTCAGGTAGAAATGTCCTTATTTTTCAAAGCGCAGTTTTTTTCGATGAAGATTACATTAAATGAATCAGAAATGAACTATATATATTGTTAATGTGGTAAATATATATTCTCTGGTGTTTAATGAAGTCTATAGAGGTGTCTAGAGGCCCATCTCCAGTGTTCTGATGGTACATCGTGTTATCGCCTTAGAAGACTAACGGAGGGGTAGAAAACCCTTGAAAACCCTTTTATGTGAGCGCAGCTGAAAACAGTTATGCTGCTGAGAGAAGCTATAAAACTGGCCTTCTTTTGAGCCACAAGTTTGAAGAACAACATTAATATATACAATAAAAATCATTATTTCTAACCTTGTCAATGTCTTGACTATATTTTAAATTCATTTTGAAATTAATTTGATGAATAAAAGTGAGAGTGTTCATGGAAAACAGCACATTTTCTGGGTGACCCCAAACTTTTAAACGGTAATGTATCTGCATTCACCTCCTCATTCTCCACCAAAAAGCATCTTCCCCAGTGTTCCTAATGGGGGGAAAAGCCCTCTAATAATATTCTGTTGTTCATACTAAAGTAATTTTCAAGGTACACTGTGAAGATTTAATTGAAACATATTAAATGTACTGTCAGTTGCAGGTTTATTATTTTAAATCCGTCTTTGTTATTCTCTCTACGTTGTACCTCCCTTAGTTGGTGCATTGCCACGCTGCTTTGTGCGTTGCGGCCGCCAACCGTTCAGAAACGAGACGTAAAACTGGCAGCGGGAGTCTGGATCTCATCCGCATGCTGGTTAGATTGTGAATGGAAAAAAGGAAAGTCAAAGAAAGCGGAAAAAAGGGGGAATAACTTTAGGAGAAATAAGGATTTTTTTCTTCTTTTCCCAACGCTAATGGATACCTTCGATGGACAGCGTGCTAAAAGACATGAAGGAAGAACACTGCTCCTCTACAGACGGGCAGCTCTTTTTTAATTCAATGTGAAAAGCATTAAAAGTTATGACGGAGAAATGTAAGGTTTTGGAAACGTATATCTCCTTCCAAACTCCCCGGGTAACGGGTACTATCCTGTATCGCGGGAGCGACTCGTCCTTTTTTTCTGTCGACTTAAAACGAGAAAATTATCCAGAATCAAAACGGCGACATCCGATAATAAACGTTGACAATCGCCAAAATATTCAGGCGTCTGTGTCGTCGTCGCTGCACCTTGTGTGTTGCCGGGCAACCATTGCGCTAAAAACGTTAGCCGAAAGAGCTACATTGGAGGCGGATGGAGGATTAATTTTGTAACGATAAAAAAAAGATGTCGTGTTTTTTGCGTTTATGTAGTAACGGTTTTTTAAAAAGCAGTGAGCCACGTGAGGCAGAGATTTTACAACTACTAACTAAGGGTTTAACAACGCCCCTTAGCTGTTGTAAAAACCCAGTGAATCACAGGCTTTTCATGGCTTATTGCTTTACTGAGCATATATATACACATACATACACGTTAAACCCTCGGAGGAAAATAATCAAAACCAAACACTTGGATTGCTCCATCAATAAATAGTGAGATTATACATCGAACTGCGTGAAGTTTCTAAGAGTTCGTTGATTAAAGAAGCTTAAACAAGGAAAAATGACACAATGGAAACGTTGATATGTGAAATCTCATTTATGTCTTTTACTAACTGCAATAACTATTGTAGGTGAAACACTGTGGGGGTTATATAGCGCTTCACTTTCACCCGTCGTCCATTTTCCATGACCAAACAAACTCTGGATGTCTTTCTATGGAGGTGTGTCGGGGCTAAACTTTTAGTGTGTCGGTTCTAGAACATTTTAATATCTATTTAAACAGCTCGGCGGCGGCGAGGCTGCAATCAATCAGCGGCTATTCCAACACAATCAACCGTGTTTTGCCACACACACACACACACACACACAACTCCTCTACAATTACCAACACAATCGCATCTGATTGCACCCCGTATGTGTGTGTGTGTGTGTGTTAGTTTCCAGAAGGTTGATTTTCTGCTTTGTGACTCAGACAGAGATCTCATGTTATTGAAGTGGAACACACACATATACGTCGTGATGTATTCTAGTTGTGTGCTTTCTTTTTTCATCACAATCTTCATCAACATAACTGTTACTAACATATGTTCCTCGTTATCCTTTGTTTATTTATTATTTTTCCCTCTTCACACTCTGGCAGCGCAGGTGCTTTTACGGGCCAATAATAAAAAGCTGCAACTGTGACTGTAATTGAGAGCGAGCGCTGCTATTTCTAGTTATTTATCCATACTTCCCACACACACACATACACCCACACACACACACCGGGCTGCCGTTAATATCCACATTTCTTTCTGGATGCAGATATATACGCCTCGTCTTCACAGCCTCAACGACACCGTCTCGTTGAGCGTGTGAGAGCGTATTGGAGGCGCTCTAGCGGTGCGGTTTGTTTTTAATGGCGGAGATTAATGGCGTGTTTGGATTCCCCGCGAGCTGTTTTTGGGCGTCGCCCTGTCCCGAGAAACACGCAACTGTATACATACAAGGCTCACGGGATAATGGAAGATGCATGTGGTACGAAGGAGAGGGGAGTGGGGGGGGGGTTTGGTTTCTCTCTGTGTGTTTAGCTCCTGACCTCTGGAGAGTAGGGGAGACTACATCACTATCGCAAACTCTTAAAAGGGACACTTCACCCGGAAACACCCCGATGTAAATTGTGTATCGAGGTACTCGGCTGTACGGTCCTGTCAGAAGTCGGCAATCGAATGGCGTCACGGAGGGAACGAAAGATTTGGAGCATGTTCCTGATAAACTAAGGATGGTACGTTAGTTAGTTCATCAGGAACATGCTTTATATCTTTCGGTCGCTCCTGTCATAATTTTCATTTTAACGCTTCATCAACTTTTTTTTTGCCGTCCTTGTCTCGGCCTCCATCAAAAGTCCGCATGCACGGATCTGCTTTTGCTTTTTCCGAAAGCTTCGCGTTTCCCACCGACGCCATTAGCCGGAAAAAAACCCCCTCCACTGGGGGCAGCAGGGAGCCGAGGGAGGCAAACTTCCCATTTTTAGGGACAAACTTCTCATTTTAAGGGGCAAGTGAACACCGCCAGAGAGCTTCTCCCGCTTCTCGTTCGCTCGCGGTCAACATGCGTGGAGCGGCCCACGCTCTGAATTCACTTCTCTAGCTATCTATTTTAAAAAATGTATTCTGGACACAACTATATTTTGTTATCTGAGTGAAACACTGTGGACTGACTTTATGGGACCCAGGTGTTTTAAAGTACAGTATATAATTGCATCACAGTGAAGCCGTTCGGTGTATGAGCGTAAACACCGGCTAACGAGGGTTCCCTCATGTTAGCTCACAAGCGCTCGATTCAAATCCCCAAATGTCGGGAGCTTGGAAGACACGATGAAGACGCGTATGAGATTACAACAGATGACAACATGTGGTTTACACTCTGCCAGATTTTGAGATTTAATAATGATAAAAAACTTTTGACAAATTGGAAAATGATAGTATGGCACTATTAAGGTGTAAGATGGGTACTGGAAGACTTTCTTTGATTATAACCAATGTATTTGGGGTGCTGAAAAATGTGATGAGATGAATTATAACCTGTGAGTATGTTTTACAAAATAAGATTTTGGGGTTTTAACAAATACATTTGGGGGCCATAAAACCAGAGATACAAACACAAATACAATCCATAAAACATACATCTTGGGGACGCCGTAGCAAATGTTCAGATTGAAGAGAAAGTGACAGAATTTAATAAAAAATGTTCCCACGTTATGACTATAAATAAATATTTGGGATGTTATTCTGTCTTTTGGGGATTCGCGTTGACCTCGTTCAGCGGTGCGCTTCAGGCGAGGTGAGCATGAGCTGCTTGTGAATTATACGCAGCTAAAAGTTTGGCAGGAGAACACGTGGAATACATTTGTTTATCCTTCTCTGAAGGCCGGTGAGTTCTCACACGAATCCCTCGAGAGGGCAGATTGACGTCGGCCATTAAAGTCCCGACGACACGATCGCGACCCCCCTTTTGAACTCCGCCGTAATTGGTATCAGCCCCGTCGACAATGAATGAGAAAATGTCTGAGAATAAAAACTTTCTCAGTGTCGCTATACATGTTAATTATTGGGCTTATCTGTGGAATGAAACGGCTTCATTCTTGTCGACATTTCAAAAGGAGGTGATTTATTTCATCATCGAAACGTGATTTAATTGGTGGTGGAGGTCTGAAGAAGAAGATGATGACGATGATGAATTGTAATAATTCGTAATCTCCCTTTTCACTCAAACAGTAGAAAGGCTTTACTCTTGCAGCAGCAGCTGTCTGTTTCTATCCAGTCGGTTGCAGATTCGTAAATGCTGGAGCGGCTCGGTAAAACCAACTTCAGTTGGATGTTCAGATGTAACACTTTCCATATTTCATGTGGACTCGGTTTCCCATCAAATTGATCGATTTTGATCAGAATCTCTGCAGTAAAGTAAACGTTGCCCTTTTTTTCCTGTATCCTAACTGACACTGAGGGCCTGCTCTCTGCTATCAATTTGTCTCCTGGAAGCTTTCAACCGAGTTAACAAACCCACGGGAGGCTTATTTTGTTATTTTTTGGGGGGGAGTAAATCCATGCAAACATAATTCATGACAGAGGAGAAGCCGCTTGCTTTATTTCAGCAGGTATCTTTTTTTTAATGACGTTGACTTTTCTGGCGAGGGAAGAAAAAGCAGACCAGGAACACGAAGGAGGGAGGACGGCGTGCAGTACTGGGTCTGCCCTGTAGGGCGCAGCCATAGCATATTTTAAACGCAAACATATGTTCTCAATACACACACACACTATATATATATATATATATATATATATATATATATAAATATAATTCATATATATATATACAATATATATACAAATAATTTATATATATATATATATGAACTGATATCTTTGACCAGCTCTTTTGGAGATGAATTCTTTTGCCCTTTTTCTCAGACCCGCAACTCGAGTTTTGCTTTTGTCTCGACCCGCCGTCACCGCAAGAGGAAACATTAATAACGTACAGCGGGGCAAAAAACCACAACAACAACAAAACACGACAACACATATCAACTTCAATCAAAGAGAGGGAGACGTTGCTTTCACAGTTCCAATAAAGTATTCGTTAGATTTTTTAAAGTGGAGCAAGTCGAACCCCCGCCTGCTGCGGTTCACACCAGACTCCAGCTGTGTTTTCACCACTAAAGAAAAGCAGAGTGGCTGACTCCCCCCTCCTCCCTCCCACCTAGCCCCCTCCCTCCCCCGTGGGTTTGAATCAGTGACAAACACAATTAGGTTCTCTTTCTATTTCTGTGTTTGCGATCGCATTTTTTTTTGCAGGTTCATTTGCTCAACAACAAACAATAATGTGGAAAGAAAAAAAAGCATAAAAAAGAGCATCACGTCGAGGCACTTCTTCTTCTTCTTCTTCTTCTTCTTCTTCTTCTGATAATCTGACATAATTGGTAGAAACCTTCAGCACGGAACACGGTTTCCTTCACGAGGCGGTGACGTTTCATTAACCCTCGCTGTTCTCTTTCCCACGGCGCCCTGCATGCTTCGCATTCACGCCATCGCACTCGAGCCCTCGGCTGCGAGCGGGCCGGCTCCACCTCTGGAACAGCTGGCTGCCGTTTGCCTTCTCTCTCTCTCTCTCTCTCCGCGGCCCCCCATAAGGTAACAAAAAAAGAAGAGATTTCTTCAAGCGGTTCAATTTTCTGCCGAAAGAACCAATGAAAAAACACGAGCCAACGGGCCACCGCCACATACATCATCTGCTCCGGTTGGCTTTTTTATTTATTGGGCTGTCTTGGAAGTAGACGCCATCTCGTAAAAGACATTTTATATGACGTGAAAGTAGTCAGGACAGAGAGGAGGAGGGTTAGGATTTGGTTAGGAAACCTCAGCCTGAAGTGCCCTCAGCCTGAAGTGCCCTCCGCCGCGCGCACACGCCCACGGGCCGGTTCAACCTCATGTCAAGAAATAAATTACATAAAACTTCTGTGAATGAGTTCACTGCTGCTGAGTCACGATGACCTCCAGGAAGGTCATCCTCCTCCGTCCTCTGGCTGGAGGCGCCGATGGGGGTCGGTGGGGGGGTCAAATAAATGCATTTAGGCTCTCTCTCTCTCCCCCTCTCTCTCACTCTCTTTCCCCCTCTCTCTCTCTCTCTCCCCCTCTCTCTCACTCTCTCCATCTCTCTCTCTCTCCCTCTACATCTCTCTGTTTCAATCTCTCTCTCTCTCCATCTCTCTCTTTCTGTCTCTCCTTCTCTCTCTCTTTCTCTCCTCTCTGTCACCATCTCTCTCTTTCAATCTATCTTCTCTCTTTCTCTGTCTCTCCATCTCTCTCTCTCTCTCTCTCTCTCTGTCTCCCTCTCTCATTCTCTCTCTCTCTCTGCGTTGCCATTCAATTGACTGGATTGCATTTGTTTCGGGGAGGTTGTTCATTTGAAGGGATAAAGTGCACGATAATTAAACACAGCCCCCCCCCCCTCTCCCCCCCCCCCCCTCTAGGTTTAAATTGCAGCGAAAGAGAGCAAGAGGAGAATTGTGAAACACATTTTATCCGTCTCAGACATCCGTCTCCACTCTGAATAATTAATGTGTGTGTGTCTTGCCGGTTCGTCCTTGGGGCTTGTTGACTGGGTCCGGGGCGATGATGCCGGGGCCCGGCCACCCGGTCCCGGTGATCCACGCCGTCGGACCTCCAGAGGCATCCCTGAGCATGCGGAGGACGTCGACTGAGATAATGAACCGTAAGTAACGGGGGGGAAGCGACGCGGAAAGGGAAGCGTGAAGGGGACAGCAAACAAGCCGTCATATCTCTGTGATATTAAAGGAATTACTTCACCCCCAAAACCGGCGTTGGTAAAGCAGACACGTCCGTCGGAGGCGTTTGACGGAGCGGTTTGGGAAGTGATGATCACACAAGTGGATAAATGAGACTTTCATTATACTGTACACGAATTCACAGTCACACGCTAAGTGAAAAATTGATATGCAAATAGTCATTTTGTGAGTGCGAGGTCTTTAAACTGGTTTGAGTATAAATGTAATACAATTATACCATAGCAAGCAAGTTATTCTCACTCTCTGTGAAAGAAGATATTTGTATTATTATTATTATTATTATAGGCTATATATTACCGGGATGCATTTAAAGTGTTATTGTATGTCCTCTCCGTTAAATAACTGCTTTATATCATCCTAATAACGTGCTCTACTTCATTGTAAGATCATATTTTTTGCCTCCAGGCCTCCTCACGGAGGACAGCCTCTGGTCATTTGTTGCTGTGCATGCTGGGAAATCTGACGTGCGCGTTGATCTCAGCTCTCAAATCACCTTTAGTTTATATGAAGACAATGTCTTCTTCGGTGCGCGGAACACGTCGAGGAACACGAGCGGAAACAAAAGGCCAGGTTCAGACGCACTGTTGTAGACCACGTGGTCCCCAACAGACACACGACTTAATGAAGGTCCATCTGGAACCGAAAATGGTTCTTCAGGGTGATGCCATAGAGGAACCGTTTCTGGTTCCACAAAAAACTTTCCAAACCAGGGTTCTATAAAGAACCATTTTCCATTTTCTTAAAGAGTTCTTCAAAGAACCTATAAAGGTGTCTCAAAGAACATTCAACAAATGGTTCTTTAAGGCACCACATTTGGTTCCACAAAGAACCTTTCAAACCAGGGTTCTTTAAAGAACCATTTCTTTAAAGAGTTCTTCAAAGAACCTATAAAGGTTTATCAAAGAACCTTCAACAAATGGTTCTTTAAGGCATCATTTCTGGTTCCACAAACAACCTTTCAAACCAGGGTTCTTCAAAGAACCTATAAAGGTGTCTCAAAGAACCTTCAACAAATGGTTCTTTAAGGCACCATTTCTGGTTCCACAAACAACCTTTCAAACCAGGGTTCTTCAAAGAACCATTTCTTTAAAGAGTATTTAATTCGAAAATAATACTTAGTCATGTCGTAAAATTAAAAAATCTGAAAAATGAATGTTTTTATCGCGTAGCTATGGTTACCGTCGGTTTTCTCCTCCTCATCATATCGTCACACATCCGGAGTAATGGCGAAAATGGAAGGAAGGAAGACTCTCTACACGGCGGGTCATGCATAGCGTCTCAGTCTATTACATCCAGTGATTACGCAATCAGCTGATCTGCGTGGGCGTCGACTTTTAAGCGACCAATTGGATGCGGCACGATGTCTCTAAGCCAATCAGATCGTGGCTGTTGAACTTGAAAGGACTTCTCTACTCTGCTATCAGCTGTCGTTTCAGCTGGAACCGGAAGGCGACCCTCCTCCTCCACCAGTGTCTGGAACAGGATTGTCAAACTCATGTTCCCCGTGGGCCACATCAGCATCATGGCCGCCTCTTAAAGGGCCAGTGTACCTGAAACTGTATAAACTAATCCCGAACATATTGTTAAATGACTCACTTTGAATTTGATTATTGTTTATTCGAGTGTAGAAATATTGGACATGAGAACACTTCTCTAATATTATTTTTTTAAAGTCTTCAAAGCCTTCAAAATAAAAGCACAGGATGTTTCTTAAATTTCTTGAAGAAAAAGGTTGTGTGTCTTTTCAAGGCGTCAGGGGCCACTTAAAATTACGTGGCGGGCCAGATTAGGAAATATTGGATTGAATAACATTTCTCTAATATTATAACATAAATCTGTTAAATTTGAAACCTTCAAAATAAAAGCACAGGATATTTTTCAAAAATTCTTTGAAGAAAAAGGTGATCATGTGTCTTTTCAAGGCGTTAAGGGCCACATAAAATGATGTGGTGGGCCAGATTCGGCCCCCGGGCCTTGTGTTTGACACCTGGGCCATAGAAGAACCATTTTTGGTTCCACAAAGAACCTTTCAAAGAACCTATAAATGTGTCTCAAATAACCTTCAACAAATGGTTCACGGTTCCATTTTGTTATACGGATGTAATAAAGATTATTGTTAAATTCGGAAATAAGTCTCTCCTGATTGAAATAGACCCGCTCATAACACTTTGGTGCATAATGCCATTTCCTTCTTTACAAAGCGACATGGCACATCCGGTTGAGCCCGGCGCTGATCCCTCCGAACCCTCATGGTATTTATGTCTGTCAAGCACTAATTACAGCGATGAACTTACACCTAGCTCCCTCACGCCGTACATGTGGAAGTCCTTTCATATTCAAAGACATGGATTATAAGGTGTTGAGTGTGTGTCGTCCCCCCCCCCCCCCATAAGGTCAAGTGTCTGCAGGATCATGAGGAACACCACGTCTGAGACAATCCCGCACACCAGCAAATCGGCTTCTCATTTTTCCTCCGTGTACAGCGAGCGGGGTACAATGACCGTTAATCCTCCGCTCTCCTCCACCCCCCCCCCCCCTTCACATGATCATACGGGGAGAAAGAAAAGCATTGATTACCGATAAGTTGAGGATGTTTCGTCATCTCCGACCGATCCCCCTTTTTCTCTCGCCGGCGGCAATTTAAAATCCAATAACTATTTATTTTGTTTATTCAGCAAATCGTCGTCAGACCAAGTCTTCGGCTCGTCGGGGTCGTACACCGAAGAAAAACACAGCTTAACAAGTACGGATGAGTAGAATCAATAGAAAGTGTTCGCGATTGATTTCGCATTTTTGCGTATATATTTAGAGAGATGTGCTGGTTTCTCGCCTCCAAACCACCAAATGTTTGTCACCGCCTCCCTGAAGTGTTCTGATGGGAGCCGACACCAACGGGGGGGGGGGGGGGGGGCACAGGAGGACCAGGACTGTCAGACCCTAGCTGCAGTAAAATGAGAGGTACACTTGGGGGCACTACCACTTTCATCCACAGGGGGCGACACTGAACACACAATTAAGGTTTCCTTGTAAAGTTAATTAAAATCGTTCATTTACACCTATTGTACACTAATTTGTGTGGCAGCTTCTTCAATAAATACCTCACCAACAGACTGTCGGAGCGCAGCGTGAAGAACGAGCGCCGTGTATTTAGTGGCCGACCGAACGTCGACCGTAGATTGTTTACCACAACCACAAGCGCTACTCTAACATTAACCACCCCGACATGTGCAGCGTTCACAGAAAGACAAATGTTGGCTCTTTCTCTTCACCGTTTTTTTTATTTTTTAAAAGAACATTAATACAGAAGGACATCTGAAACAACCGTCTAATTAACCTCAGCGGGGGGTCTGTTGGAATCCTCTGTCCTCGCTGACCTGCAGAGTTCTCTACAGTGTTCACATGAGACGTGATGCAGGTTCTCTTTATGAAAACAGCCCGTGTGGATTTTTCATCGTCCTCACAACGTCTCGCCGCTTTTTCCTTTTCATGTGAATGTTTTAAACTGCGGCTGTCATGTTGTCGTCAAGACAAGACAGTGTTTCCCTGTGTTTCCTCTGTTTCCCTGTCCTTCTGTCTCCTGTGTGTTTACCCTGTCTGTCTAGGGCTCACCAAGAAGGTGTGGCTGTCTCCTCCCTCCCCTGGGCGGTGATTGCCAGAGCAGCTGTGACTGATCATCAATTAGGACGCTGGCTACTGAAACTGCCCTCATACCCCTTTATGTTGTTGGATCGTTTGTTTCTCTCCTGTTGCCAGACTGTAGTTCTGCTCAGTGAACAATTAAAAGAAACCTTTTTATTTGGAAAGAAAGACTCCTTGTGCTGCTTTTGGGTTCCTGCCTTGCTCACCCCTTAACAGAACGATCCAACCAAAAGAATGGACCCAGCTGACAAGGAAGATTTTCAAAGGGCAGTTGCTGGCCATGGAAATTTATTAGGACGACACCAGGAGGCAATACAAGAGCTTTTGGATGACAGCAGAACCATCAAGACCCAATTGTCGGAGATTCAAGGATTTTTGGACACTGTCAGCAGTCAATCAGCTCCATCCCCCGCTCCGCCTCAGGTAATCAAGGAATCACCTGTGCCACCTCCTGAACCTTATGCTGGAGATCTGGGGAGGTGCAGAGGATTCCTACTCCAGTGCTCACTAGTGTTTTCTCGCCAACCGTTCACTTTCACGTCCGATGAGGCTAAGATCTCTTATGTTACGGGACTACTAAGAGGAAGAGCATTAGACTGGGCTGAGTCTGTGTTGGGAGATGGAGGAATCAGTGGGTATTGCTTTGACCGTTTCATGAGTGAACTAAAACAAGTTTTTGATCATCCTGTTTGTGCTGAAGATACTTCTAAACGTCTGCTTAATTTAAGACAGAACCAAAGGAGTGTTGCAGATTACTCTGTGGAGTTCCGCATTGTGGCAGCGGGGTCCGGATGGGGCGACAAGGCTCTACGAGGAGTTTTTCTGCACGGTTTGTCTGAGCGACTCAAGGATGAACTCGCGGTTCATGATGTGGCCGACTCCCTAGACATGGTGATCAATCTGGCGATAAAGTTAGATAATCGTATTCGAGAGAGCGTCGGGAGAGGAACGACCCGGCCCACTCTTCTGGGAGCGTCCATGCCACCCCATTTTTCGTGAGACCTTCCTCCGGTTTCTCTAACACCCATGACCCAAACCCCTGTTCCTCGATGCAGCCTGAGGAGCCCATGCAGGTTGGCCGAGCTTCAATCTCTCAATCTGAACGCCAGAGAAGGATCAGAGCGGGTGAGTGCATCTATTGTGGTAGGATTGGACATTTTCTTGCTGCGTGTCCGCTCCGCCCAAAAGACAGGGCTCACCAGTAGCCGTGGGGGTCCTGGCGAGCACATTAGAAGACCCCTGCAAATTCAGATCCAGAACTCAAGTCCCAGCCAGACTCTGTCTTAAACAGCTCACTCTCCCCTTATTAGCTTTGATTGACTCTGGTGCTGAGCAGAGTTTTCTGGACACAGAGGTAGTTTCCCAGGCGGGCATCACAACGGAACCTCTGGATCCTCCAGTCAGAGTTTGTGCATTAGACAGCAAGTCTCTAGCTTTGGTCACTCACCGCACTGAGCTCCTGTCCCTCATTTTGTCTGGTAACCACCGTGAGTTAATTCAGTTTTTTGTTTTTTCTGCTCCTAAGACACCTCTAGTTCTCGGACATCCATGGCTGAAGCAACACAACCCCCACATTGACTGGACAACAAGTAGGATCATTGAATGGAGTAGTTTCTGTCATTCATCCTGCCTGCAGTCCGCGTTGCCCCCAATATCTGCTGTTCTGGACCTGTCGCTTGTGCCTACGGAGTAGTCAATTCAATTCAGTTTATTTGTATAGCCCAATTTCACAAATTACAAATTTGTCTCGGAGTGCTTTACAATCTGTACACATAGACATCCCTGCCCCAAAACCTCACATCAGACCAGGAAAAACTCCCAAATAACCCTTCAGGGGGAAAAAAAGGGAAGGATCATGACCTCGGCGAGGTATTCAGCAAGGAGAGGGCACTCTCTCTGCCACCCCATCGCCCTTACGACTGTGCTATCGAGTTGCTACCGGGTACCACGTTTCCCTCAAGTCGCTTGTACAACTTGTCACGACCAGAGAGAGACAATGGAGACATACATTAATGACTCACTGGCTGCTGGCATTATCAGACCATCCTCCTCCCCTTTAGGGGCAGGATTTTTCTTTGTCAGCAAGAAGGACAAGTCTCTCCGCCCTTGTATAGACTTCCGTGGCTTAAACAACATCACTGTTAAGAACAAGTACCCTCTGCCATTAATCAGTTCTGCCTTCGAACCCTTACAGGGAGCCACCATCTTCAGCAAACTGGACCTAAGGAATGCATACCATTTGGTGCGAATTCGTAAGGGAGACGAGTGGAAGACTGCCTTCAATACACCACTGGGCCACTTCGAATACCTGGTAATGCCTTTCGGACTAACAAATGCACCTGCAGTTTTTCAAGCACTGGTTAATGACGTTTTGAGAGATTTTTTGAACCGCTTTGTCTTTGTGTATCTTGATGACATTTTGATTTTTTCCCGGGACCGCTCAGAACATCAACATCATGTCCGCCAAGTACTACAGAGACTGTTGGAGAACAAGTTGTTCGTGAAGGCAGAGAAATGCAAGTTTCATGTCAACTCTGTTGGATTCCTCGGCTACATCATCGAGAGTGGGCAGGTGAGGACCGACCCAGAGAAGACCAAAGCGGTGGCAGAGTGGCCCGAACCCTCCTCCAGGAAGATGTTACAACGGTTTCTTGGGTTTGCCAACTTTTACCGTCGGTTTATCCGGGATTACAGTAGGATTGCGGCCCCCTTGACAAGACTCACCTCTCCTGCTGTTCCTTTCCGGTGGTCTGCTGAGGCGGCTCAATCTTTTGCCTTATTAAAGGACCGCTTCACTTCTGCACCAATTCTGGTGCAACCCGACTCTACGAGGCAGTTTGTCGTTGAGGTTGATGCGTCGGACATTGGGGTGGGGGCTGTTCTCTCCCAACACTCCGGACCTGGCCAGAAATTGCACCCATGTGCTTTCTTTTCTCGATGCTTGTCTCCAGCAGAGAGCAACTATGATGTGGGTAACCGCGAGCTGTTCAATTCAGTTCAATTCAGTTTATTTGTATAGCCCAATTTCACAAATTACAAATTTGTTGTCGGTGCTTTACACAATTACATCATCACATCCCTGCAAACCCGCACACCTCAGGAAAAACTCCCAAATAACCCAAATAAAAAAAAGGGAAAACCTGGAGGAGAGAGCAACAGAGGAGGATCCCTCTCTGGGGTGATGGACAGATGCAATAGAGTAAGATGTGCAGTATACAGATTTGGAACAAAAAATACATTTATAAATAATATGACATGTGACAGATTCCACGATGGACTGGCATATAGTCCATATGGCCACACGATCCAGAGGGAGGATGGCGGGTGGGGAGGGAGGTGGGAGGAGGTGCAGACAACAATTCGGCGTAGTCATGAGCAGGAGCAGGACCAGCAGATCGAGTCCATCAGGATAGGATCTATGCCCCTCTCCACGGGTCCGAAGACCCATGATGACATAAGTCAAGGGTCAAAAAGGGGAGAGATGAAAAGCAGAGTTGATTGAGTGTGAAGAAGAAATGAAAATTCAGAGAGAGAAAAAAAAAAAGATAGGGGCTCAGTGCATCCTCATCTAGGGGCTGGACCATAGCAGCAGCAGCACAAGCACTGGGACAGACGAAACAAACTGCCTCACTCCTAACTATCTGTCGGTCAAAGAGGAAGGTCTTTAAGTCTACTCTTCTACTAAGTGACTCTGTGACTGTGAGGAGCTTGAGGTGCAAAGGCTCTGGAGGAGTGGAGACACTGGCTGGAGGGATCGGAGACCCCTTTCATCATATGGACAGACCACAAGAATCTGGCCTACATCCAGTCAGCTAGACGGCTGAATTCCCGGCAGGCCCGGTGGGCATTATTTTTTGGCCGCTTCAACTTTACCATCACTTACCGCCCTGGTTCAAAGAACATCAAGCCCGATGCCCTGTCTCGCCAGTTTGCCTTTGAGGAGACCCCGAGTGGGCCCGACACCGTTCTGCCTGCATCATTGGTTGTGGGAGCTCTAACCTGGGAGGTTGAGTCAGCGGTCCGTGAGGTGCAAAAGGAGGAACCAGATCCGGACACAGGACCTGCAAATCGGTTGTTGTTCTGAGGGCGCCCCGCTCAGGTTCTGCAGTGGGGACATAACTCTCGATTCGCTTGTCACCCAGGGATTAGTCGGACGTTGTCCCTCCTCAGACGACACTTCTGGTGGCCCTCCATGGGTAGCAACACTAAGGAATACGTCCTTGCCTGCTCTGTTTGTGCTCGGGCTAAGGCCTCTCATCAACCACCTATAGGGTTGCTCCGCCTTGCCAACGCCTGGCCGTCCTTGGTCTCACATCGGCGTGGACTTTGTCACCGGTCTCCCTGTTTCTGATGGTATGACCACGAGACTTACCATTGTAGACCGGTTCTCTAAGGCCGCCCACTTCGTTGGTCTTCCCAAGCTCCCTTCAGCTCATGAAACAGCAGTCCTCTTGACAAACCATGTCTTCCGCCTTCATGGCATTCCATTAGACATCGTCTCAGACCGTGGCCCTCAGTTCATCTCTCAAGTTTGGAAAGCATTCTGCCACGCTCTGGGAGCTACTGTCAGTCTGTCGTCTGGTTTCCATCCACAGACCAATGGACAGACTGAGAGCAAATCAAGATCTGGAGTCCGCCTTGCGCTGTGTTGCCGCTTCTAATCCTACTTCCTGGAATGCTCACCTAAGTTGGATTGAATATGCACACAACTCACTCTCCTCCTCTGCCACAGGTGTTTCTCCATTTGAGGTTTCATTAGGCTATCAGCCTCCACTGTTCCCGGCACAGGAGGAGGAGTTGGCTGTCCCATCGGTGCAACATCATCTTCGATGCTGTCGCAAGATTTGGAGAGACACCAGGGCAGCGCTGTTAAAGACAACCGAGAGAAACAGGAGGACTGCTGATCGTCACCGAACCCAGGCACCAGACTACGCTCCAGGTCAGAAAGTTTGGTTGTCTTCAAGAGACATTCCATTGAAGGTTGACTCTAAGAAATTGGCACCACGCTTCATTGGACCATTTGTGATTGAGAGCATCATTAACCCCTCCACTGTCAGACTCATCCTTCCCAAGGCTCTCCGGGTTCACCCATCCTTTCATGTCTCCCGACTGAAACCGGTCCTCACCAGTCCTTTGGTCCCTCCAACCAATCCCCCTCCTCCCGCCCGGGTCATTGACAACCATCCAGCATATACAGTCAAACGACTACTTGATGTCAGACGACGAGGCCGGGGCTTTCAGTATTTGGTTGATTGGGAGGGATACGGCCCAGAGGAGAGGTCCTGGGAACCCCGTTCCCGTATCTTGGATGCGGAGTTAATTCGAGATTTTCGCAAGACTCACCCTGTCAAGCCCAGAGAGTCGCCTGGAGGCTCCCGTTGAGGAGGGGGTACTGTCATGTTGTCGACAAGACAGTGTTTCCCTGTGTTTCCTCTGTTTCCCTGTCCTTCTGTCTCCTGTGTGTTTACCCTGTCTGTCTAGGGCTCACCAAGAAGGTGTGGCTGTCTCCTCCCTCCCCTGGGCGGTGATTGCCAGAGCAGCTGTGACTGATCATCAATTAGGACGCTGGCTACTTAAACTGCCCTCATACCCCTTTATGATGTTGGATCGTTTGTTTCTCTCCTGTTGCCAGACTGTAGTTCTGCTCAGTGAACAATTAAAAGAAACCTTTTTATTTGGAAAGAAAGACTCCTTGTGCTGCTTTTGGGTTCCTGCCTTGCTCACCCCTTAACAGCGGCCTGTCGCTCGCCATCATTGTGATGGGAGACTTTGATATGCACCACGGAGGCTCATACATATTTATATTTCGCAATTGCCTTTTCATTCATTTTCTTTAGCTTTCTTCGTTGCCAGTGACCCAGTCTCCCCCCCCCCCCCTGAGGGAGTCAATTAAGTGAATCTAATTACAGTGTGTTTTACCTTAACATTGTTTGCACTGGGTCTGTGCAAGAAGAACACGACGTGGACGGCGGAAAATATTATGGCTCATATATATTGGGCTCAGTATTCCTCCCTGTAAACCTGCATGTGATGTATTGGTGTAACAAGAAGGAATGAAAAAGGGAAAAAAAAAAGAGTAATTTTTATCTTCCAAGTTATTCCGGTCTTTTTTAATAATTCGTGGTGGTTTCTGCTGACAGCCGGCAGCATCGATTATCGCTCCGTGAAGTCGTCTGTGAACTAATCTGCGCTCAGGAGCTCGCTGATGATGATTGACCTGCAGGTGCCGCAGGTTTTAAAAAAAATGCTCTTAAGCGAAGTAGGAAGGTGAGACAGCCGGGGAGGCGGCGACGCTTCTGATTCGCAGGTGCTGCTGGAAAAACAGTCCGTCTGTCTTTCAACAAACTATTGATCTCATAATTGTTGCTCTTGGGCAGAAATGCAGCAGAAACATGTTTTCTCCTTATTTAATTTTTTTGGGCTAATCCACGCATATTTTACCCACATTTTGGGCATATTCCGCCCCTTAAAAAACATTAGCGCAAGCCGTTTATTGCCGTCCAGATACCCGCTTATTGTTCGGTGGCGACCTCTAGTGGCCGTAGTATGCAAGTTGTAGGAGGTGGTTCTTCGTGACTACGCATTTCGACGATTTAAGGCGCTTTATTTTTTGGGTTGGTATCGCTAGATGAGACCAGCATGAACAAACACGGGACTTTGACCCAGGAGACCGCAGTTCTCGTCACATGGAAAAGCAGAAGTCAACAAATTAAGATTTGTTAGTTTATGATAATTAATAATCTTAATTGTTCATGCTGCAATCAGAAAACGTGAGTGTTTGTAAATTAAAAAATGTTATGGTGATGTAAACTTGTTTTTCGGGGCTCGAAACTTGAATAAATCCGGTTGTCGTAAATCAGAAGCCGATTTGAACTTTTTATTGTACACGTCCATCTCGAAAGACAAACATATGAATGAATTAATCTGATCTCGGCACTAAACATATCACTAAAATGTTATCGGTGAGGTCGTGGAGGAAGTTTCCTCCGTTCTGCATTGAACACTGAAAGCTGAGATCAAATGGAAGCTTGAAGTCGTTTTCAAAGCCCTAATAATTAATTTGCTTTCACACCATATTGTGAAAATTCATTCCATTTGCGCCGACGATAAAAATCCGCCGCCTCCTGCTTGCTGTTGTTTATTAAAGCTTACCGTCTTTCTCCTGAGGAAGTTGCATTTACTTTTCACTGCTAATTCGTTACCCGCCCTTCATCCACCTCCACGGCCCATCCGCGGTCCTCCTCCTCCTCTCGCTCTCAGCCGAGTGTTTACCGAGGCAATAGCATTTAGAGTGCTCTAACTCAAGGACGGCTGCATCGTCCTCTTGGGGGAAACGCATTAATGCAACGGTGATCCGACTGCCAGAATAACCAGCCTGCCTGCTGCTACGTAGCTCGGCTAATGCACAGAGTCTCCTCCGACCGCACGCTGATTAAAAACCACAATGGGGTTTTTGTTTTGGGTCCAAACTTATCTGGCGGTGCCTCTTCTTCTCAGCTGTTTTATTGATGTGTGTATAAATATATATATGTACACTACAGCTCAGAAGTTTGGGGTCACCCAGACAATTTGGTGTTTTTCATGAAAAGTCACACTTTTATTGATCAAATGAATTGCAAAATTAATATAAAATATAGTCAAGACATTGAGAAGGTTATAAATAATGATTTTTATTGTAAATATTAATGTAGTTTTCTTGTGGCTCAAAGGAAGGCCAGTTTTAGAGCTTCTCTCACCAGCATAACTGTTTTCAGCTGCGCTCACATAAAAAGGGTTTCAAAGGGTTTTCTACCCCTCCGCTAGTCTTCTAAGGCGATAACACAATGTACCATTAGAACACTGGAGATGGGCCTCTACACACCTCTGTAGAGACTTCATTAAACACCAGAGAATAGTCATCTACACATTAACTATGTAGAGAGAGTATTTAGGATTCATTTAATGTTATCTTCATTGATAAAACAGTGCTTTGCTTTACTCATTTTTATATTAATTTTCTGATTTATTTGATTATAATAATTTAGGATAGGAATATATAAGCATTTTTTGCTTCTACCTATACCTTTTCAGTCTTTCTGTTTTGTATATTATATAGAATAATATTGTATTGTATTGCAATGATTGACTGAATAAAATACACAACAACAATTTAAAAAAATAAGGACATTTCTAAGTGACCCCAAGCTGTTGAACAGGAGTGTATATATTTGTATTTAACCATTATCTACTCTATAATATGCCTTTTGATCACAATAAGTACCCCGGCGTTCACATCATGACAACTTTTACTTGCTTCTTTAGACTTCATGAACGCCGTTTGAGAGAAGCAGGTTTGGTTTTCTTTTTTCCGATTGACGGAAGATTTAGAAAAGGGAAAACTCTCGCTTTAAACTTTACGAGCCCCAGGTGTACAATCCTCAATGGTGGAAAAAGATCTCCGATCAATAATACATGTCAACCTCTAAATGATGCCGCAGAAGGTTTTTTAAGTAACGGAAGAAAAATGTTCCGCACCTGGAAAAAATAAGTACGCAGGAAGGGAAAAAGGGAAACGCACAGAATAACCATGACGGAGAAAGAAGGCGGAGCCTAGGAGGAGATAAATGAGCCACACTTGTGAGCGATGAAGGGAGTAATCAACTAACAAGAGGAGCATGGAGGAGCTGAGGGAGGAGATTAAGGGTACGTAATATTCAGCTTCTGGCTTGAACCTCGGGAATTGAGGAGTAAAAAGTGGATTAAAAGGTCGTTGTTTGGTGTATATTTGGGCTATCGGGCTACCGGGCTAATCCTCCAACTGTTGCTAGGTAGAATTTACAACTCCTACCGTGAGTATAGCTGGAAGGGAAACTCACGCTCCAACACATTAGCAAGAAGGTCTCTGCGTGTAAGGCCGACTTTATGTAGCTTTTTTAATGTTAAATGGTAGATTTAATTTCATATTTCGGTAACGTTGGTCGGTTTATGACGACGTCAAAGAAAGGCTCCAGACCATCGGCGAGCTAATTGTGTTACGTGTTTAAGTTAACGGAACGTTAAGAAGAACGATAGATAAATACCACATGGTCTTTCCGGTTAACACTCAATTCATTATTATTTATAGAAAGGTTTAAAAGTTGTTAGCTGAAGGTTAATCCTTGTTAAATGTGTATAATTCGAAGCCATTATATAAGGCAAAATATATAATTTGTGTCGGGGTTTCTGAAAGCTCAAATATATAAGCAAAAACCTAAAATAAATAAGAATAAATCAGTATTTTCCTCCGTAATATTTAAACATGGCACCAGACCGTAATGTAGGAAAATCTTGTTTACAAAAAATACAGGTACACAAATATTTTAATAAAAATGTGGAATTTTCTGATTTTCTTAAATGAGATCTATCCATGATACTATATAATAAAATAATAATTATAATAAAAATTATATATAATAATATAATAATAAATATATAATAAATATAAATGCTCATATAGCAACAAAAAAATATATATACTGTATATTTTAAATTGATCTGTTCATGTCTTTACTTGTTCAATTCTGTAATTAAATTAAACAGTGGCGAGTGAGAGGCTATATTTTTAGACTCGCACTACTGCTGTTGTATCTTTCCGGCCAGGTGGTTAATGGAAATTAATTGCATTCAGTTTTGCATCCGGAGAGTGAAAATAGCTTCTGATTAAACGGCTAGAATGAAATTGGGCAGAGCTCCGAGCAGCAAAAAAAACCCCGTCTCCGCCCCGAAGAGGGACGGCGTGGCAGCTCGGTGGCCGCCGCGCCGACATAAAGACTTCCAGAACGAGGTCCATCTTCCTGCCTCGCTCAGCCGGACAGACGGGATAATTAGATATTGATGGAAGGGCGGTAATTAATGACGAGTCTGCCAGCAACATTATCGGCCTCGCAATTTCCAACCGGGCGCCCCGCTCCGATTGGACCGCCGGGTCACTGAGACGCAGCAAATCACTTGTCGAGTCCTCTGACCTGAATCTGCTGTAATGGGATGTCGAGCCGCGGTGGAAACAAACAAAATGCCCCTGAGAATGGTTTCCAGGGACCTTTACAGGATGGATTCTCCTTTTAATGATCATTGGAGTCGATTTTCTTTTGCGAATTACCGCAGAAATAATCATATTTTTTTATTTTAGGTTTCCTGCTGCAGCGAGAATCTGCTACAAAGCTACTTATGAATCTCATAATGTACCCGTCAAATTCAAATTCATACGTTTGAGATCACCCTCGGCTCCAGATGGAGACGTTTGTAGTCATAATGGGAGTGATGGTACGTTTGGGTGGACTTTGATTTACACAAAATTGTTCTTTATAACTCATTTGTTACTAATAACTCATTAAATTCATTTTTTAAAACATATTTATGTCATGTCACAATGAAAAGCAGAACAATTGGGAGATGATGAGAATGACCAGCTCAATATGCATCATTAATCAGTAAATAATAATAAAAATGTGTTGACGCAAATCATATTTTTAAGATATAATGTACTTCTTTTGTTATACTTTCTAGAAACGTGTGTATATATAAATAATCAAAGTAAAACTAGACAAATTCCTGGATCCATATATTCTTTTTGATAGAATTTTACATATGTTATTGTTGTATGTGACTGTTTACATTATTTTAAGTTGGATTTTAACATTTACAAACAACTTGTGATACTTTTGCATGTTTTAAGTGATTCCCAGATACTTCACACGTGAAGGGTCAGACATCACATAAAAACAAAAATCCAAATAAAAAATTCACGTGTGCAATAAAAGCCCGAAATTCCATTTGCTTCTCGGATAAAGTTATTTCTTTGGAGACTTTTACAAGTTTGATTTAATGTTTAGTTTTTTTTACAAGCCTCTAAAAGCAACTGACGGAGATCTAGAAGTCTTTTTGGTGGAAACACCAGAAATGGTTTGGACCGCGGTCAACTCGTGAAGATAGAGAGAGGGGGGTGGGGGGGGGAGGAGGAGGAGAAGGAGGAGGAGGAGGAGGGGATTGGATGCACAAAGAGTGCATGTGCAAAAAAAACAAAAGGTGTGTGACAGTCAGAAAGGTGAATCGTGTGTGTGTGTGTGTGAGAGAGTGATGGCTTTGTGTCTGAGACAGGGTTACGTGTGCGCCGGTGCGTGTAATGAACGCCACCGTCAGCCCGACTCCTCGCTCTACCCCCCCCCACACACACACACCAGCTGTATATTGTATTTGCTCCTGATCACGATCAGTTCCAGTTCCTCCCGTTTTAACCCAAAGACATTTGAATAACGGCCGGAGGCTTTTCCGTGTAAAACGCATTATAATGATGAATTGGATTTTAAGGCTCCGATGAGAATATTCAAGGACGGCGTGCTGTAAAAAAAAAGAGAGATAAAGAGAGAGAGAGAGAGAGAGAGACGGGAACAGATGTGGGACGGAGGGGAGATGCTGCTGGAAATCAGGCTTTGAAATCTGAGACTCCTTTAGGCTGGAGAGGCGACGGTGAGGAGGGTTTTAGAGGGAGAGAGGAAGTCGGCTCGTGCAGTGAAATCGGTGGACGACGTTGTTTTCAGTATTATTTTCCTTGCGGCTGCTTTCATGTCGCCCTCCACCGACCACACGGGGAACAAGTGGCCTCGTCAGACCGCGACGTCAACAGTCCGCTCCGGCGACTCGTTCAGTCACTCCGTATTCGTGATCGGTCTTCAGGCCGGCTCAGTGGCTCATCGTTAAATGTTGCGTCATCGTGATACTCGTTAACGCGTACAAAAACGATATACGTCTCTAAATTTGTGGTTTTCTGTGTTAAAAACCCGCTTAGTGAGTGAAAGTATCCTGAATGTAAACACACGCTGTTTAAAGCTGCGTTCACAACAAAAGCTTTACGGATTTTTCAACGGAAACAGACGCAAATGGTTGCGATAGAAGCTTTCGCTTCTGTCTTGCCGTTTGTGACTGGTCTCCATGGCAACGTGTCGATCCCCACCACGCTCTGACACCGTCTTTGTTGGATCTTGACGAAAGAAATATCAAACTGAAACTCTTTTGATTGAATGGCCGACAGTAACTGAAAGTTACTGCGAACGAAAATCTTTGCGTCGTGCGAGAAGTTAAAGGGAATTTGAAAAAAAGCCTCATTGATCCTTGAGATGGTTCGGTCCATGCTGGTCGCTAATAGAGCGATATAATAAGAGATGGAGATGGGGATCTTCCAAAATTCTTATTTTTTGGTCAAACTCTTCCTGCAGTCGAGGGATAGAAACACAAGGAGGAGGGGCTACCTCTGAGATGGAGGTCTCACTTTATCGTTCAGGTGTCTGAGAGCTGGAACCAGACTCCAAATGTGAGGAATCTAAAACTTCATACACACCCGGACAGACATCCTCCAAATGAAGCATTCGTGTGTGTGTGTGTCCTCTTCCTCATGCTGGATATCTGATTGGATGCGTCTCGTGCTGCTTCCAGGGCGACGCCTCGGTGGAACATTTCCACCCAATTAGCCCGTTCTGCTGCGCATGAGCTCTTCTGGAGAGTTGTAGGCGCGAGGTGGAAAAGCACGCGGCGGCGGCGTCTCCGAGCCAAGCCGGCAGTCGCCGGGGGAGCATGACGTCGTCGGCACGAGTCGGGACTCTGGCTGTCGTCTTCAGGTTTCGGTAATGAGTGTAAGCGGAGATTTGATCTCGAGAACAAGACGTCGTCGTCGATGAATCACTCGCCGGGACGGGTTCGCCTGAAGCGTGACAACCTGGCGCCGGCCGACGTTAACCCGTTCGGGTGTCCCACCGCGCGTATGGATTACACGGGGGGCGCTCTCTCGCCGTGACGGAGGTGATGAAAAAACCCCGATGTTCTGTCTGCCTGACCCGCCGTGTCAAAGCCACGTGGGCCAAACCACCTGCTGCGCTTCACGGGGGTCGACCGGGGTCGGCTCTCACGGTTAGGGTTGATCGGGAACAGGGTTTCCACAAAGAGAAAATGGTCCAAGATGGATTTGTATAGCCAGGAGAGACAAGTATTTTGGAGTTTAACAATAATGTATTTTGAAAGTCTTTTTGGCGACTGAATTAGAATAAGCCCGGGGTAGAGATACTGATATCTACGCAGGCATATATATATATATCAAAAAATTCAAAATAAAAGATCTAAACATAACGACTAAAAAAAGTATATATAATATATACACACATACACACGTGTATGTATATATATATATATATATACTGTATATATATAAAAAAATAGGAACAAATTCTAAATAAAAGATCTAACATTACGACTAAAAAAGGTATATATATATACATATATACAGTATATATATACTTTTTTTGTCTTTATACATATATAAATACATATATATTTGTGTGTGTGTCTATATACACACATATAATATGCATATGTATATGTGTATATCCATACTTTTTTATTGACGTTATGTTTAGATCTTTTATTTTGAATTTTTAACTTTTTTTTTTCAGATGTTGTAAAAATGCTAACAATTATCAATTATTATTATTTATTTTTTTCTTTTCACTTTCCTTCTGGCGCCTGTGAGACATCAGCGGTGAATTATTACACGCCGGTTTCAGCCCGCGGCTCGACTCGGACTTGTTTTCAAACCGAGCGTCGGGGGGGAGGGGGCGGGGCCAAAGGTCTCCCCCCATTCATCAGAGAGATGCACGGCATCCAACAAAATGCTGCACAGCGAAGGCAAAGAGGGGAGGGGAGGATGTGAGCTGCAGAACACGCCGCGTGATGAACAATCAGCGCCGCTGTCACAACATCTGATGATCCAAACAGATGCTCTTCACCCGGCAGCGGCCTCGGAAACATCGGCCTGTTGACGGGGAGGCAGGGGGGACAGACAGACAGACATCTGCCTCCATCAGTTCTTACCTCCATCATTCAAAAATCCTTCGCTTTCAAGCTCCGTGTCCAGATCTCAGATCAGAGATATGCTGCACCTACAATGTTGACTGGTATTTTCCAGCATGGGGAGGAGGAGGAGGAGGAAGAGGAGGGGGAGGAGGAGGAGGGGGGCTAAACGCTTCTTGTTTTGACTTTTAATGCCGGGAAATCCTCGCCCTAAAGTATCAAAGCTCATAGTTTTAATTCTCTCGGTCATTTCTAATTAAACTGACGACCTGCAGCTCGATTCATTCTGCTCTTCAGAAGACGTTTTAAATATGTTATTCCTCTCGAGCAGAACTTCACGGCCTCGTCCCTCAAAACCAAAACCACAGTTTTTATATTTACTAATTTTAATACGACTTGTCCTCCCGTCGACCATTTTACAGTTTAAAAAATAAGAAGATTACAAAACGAGCTTCTGCGGGAAGTAAACATGCTCCAAATAAAATGTCTTCCTTTAACCTTTCATGCAGATGATTGAAATGTTATCATCAATAAAATAATGCATGAAATTACAAGACACTCATGTCTATTTTGAGACGCAGATGTCATATTTACTCACTTTATTTATTGTGGAGTGCAATCTGCTTTTCATTATTAGCTCACAGATGTGGGCGGAGCTCCATTATCGTTTAATTGAGCGCCGCTCACCCGTCTGAGTGGTGAGGGAATGTCATTCGGGGCTCACGGTATTTTCTCCTGTAGAAGAAGAAGAGCTGGAAGTCGTCTCCACGAGCTCCGGCTCCACAGCAGAGCGACTCCGACTGGAGGGGAACGCTCTGATTTATAGAGATTCTGGAGGCGCGTTAAACACCAACAAGAGAGAGAGAGACATTCTTCAATGTGACAAGACAAGAAAGTGCTCTCTCTCTCTCCATCTCCAGCTTTTTCTCAGTCTCTCCATCTCTCTCTCAGTCTCTCTCCATCTTTCAGTCTCTCTCTCTCTCTCCTCCGTCTCTTACCAGGCAGAATATTCCCGACAGATGCATTAACACGTCGTCACGGGTCCTCACAATAAGAGAGGGGGGGGGGGGGGCAGGCAGTCTGATGGGATTCAATTGCAGATTTTAAAAAACACAGTAGAAGACATTTTTGGGGGACGTAAATAATTTGATTTTGAACGGGCGTTTGCGAGGACAAAAAAAACTCTGTGAGACTTCCCAGAAGCTGAAGCGAGTAACATCGAGATCCAGTGGATTGTGCACTTTGATACTGGCAGTGCCCCGAGACGGAGAGCGAGAGAAAGAGATGGACAGATAGAGAGAGACGGAGAGAGAGAGATGGAGAAATAGAGAGAGACGGAGAGAGACTGAGAGATGGAGATGGAGAGAGAGATGGAGAAATAGAGACGGAGAGAGAGAGATGGAGAAATAGAGAGAGACGGAGAGAGAGAGAGATGGAGAGATAGAGAGAGACGGAGAGAGAGAGAGATGGAGAAATAGAGAGAGACGGAGAGAGAGAGAGATGGAGAGATAGAGAGAGACGGAGAGAGAGAGATGGAGAGATAGAGAGAGACGGAGAGAGAGAGAGATGGAGAGATAGAGAGAGACGGAGAGAGACTGAGAGATGGAGATGGAGAGAGAGATGGAGAGATAGAGAGAGACGGAGAGAGAGATGGAGATGGAGAGAGAGATATGCAGAGAGACAGAGAGAGAGGGATATGGAGAGATAGATGGAGAGTAATACTATAAGTAATACCAACAATAAACAACCTAGAAATATCGGTAATTTGTAGAAGAAGAAAAAACTATTATCATTATAATATAGTATTTTTTGCATTTCAGTGATCGTCCTTTATCCACTTTACTCCAACTATACGGACGTGTGGACTTTGAAAAGTAGTTAAAAGATTTCTGAAACTGAGTTTGAATGGGAGTCGATGATAAACGTTTATTATTTGTAATTCTTGGGCTACACGAGAACATCTGTCGTTATCAATAATTATAATGTTGAATAAATTATGGATTGTTGGCTTTGGACTTCTAACGAGTCAAAATGGTTGACATCGACCATCTCTTTGTGCGAGATGTCCAGGAGTATGAAATACAAACGTTTCATTGTCGTTCTCGCCCTACATTGCGGCGTTGCATCCACGGATGACGGCGGTCCACTGAGGCCCCGCCCCCTCCCAACCCCCTATGTACTCAGCCATCACTCATAGGACAGGGATCGGCGGTCAGGACGGAGAAGAGACGTCATACAACGGTGCGAATGATTGAAGAAGCCGCAGTCCGGAGAAGAAGAAGAAGAAGAAGAAGAAGAAGACTGTACGCGGTGACTCGACCCGTTATGGCCGGCGCCGTGAGCCTCCGCCCCCGCCGCCGGCCATCGGCCTCGCTCCGCCGATCCCGCTGCGTGGGCGAAAGGAGGACGAGTGGGGCGTCCATCATCTCCTGCAGGAAAGGACACGGGAACCTTTGGAGTCAGCAGGTTCACATCGTCCGATGGGGCGGCGGCGCGATAACGCCGCGTGATGTCGGGGGGCTCTGATTGGCTGCCGTAGAGGACAAGGTCACCCTGTTCACGTCTGGCAGCGGAGACGAACCCGAAAGAGGTTGCGGCGGTTGAACAGGAAGTTCACTCGGAGCGTGCCCCCCCCCCCCCCCCCCGAAAAAATCATCCATACGCTGATTTTGTTTCCTCTGCGTCAAACCGGTGGCGTTTCCAGTCGACTCGTCCCTTCAAGGGATTTCCCCTGCACGCCGAATAGGTGTATCGTCATCCTGGGATGTCAAACGACAACATTCACCTCGCCACAAACACAATTTTTTATTTTTTTAAAGGCAAGAGGAAGAGGAAAAACACATTTATGGGTAATTTCGTGGCATACTTGTGGCTCGATCCGACCGCCGTGCCATTTAGAACCGTCTCCACTGAAGCTGTGACTAAAGATCATTTTCATTGGAGATTAATCTCACCGTTATTTTTTTTCAAATCTATTTGTTTATAAAATGGAAGAAAATAGGATTTTTTTTGTTGGAAAACGCTCTTCATAATAATCCAGAACGAATGTCGTGACCAACCGGAACAAAAGCCAAAGATATTACAAGTGTATTTATTTAAGGGTATAAAAGAGGAAGCACATGTTCATATTTGTAAAGCTGCAACCAGCAAAGGCTTGTGTTGATGGGGTTATAAATATATATATATATATGTATATATGTATATGTACGTGTCGGTGTACGTGGACAACGACGGGTGGAAGTGTAACGCGACTGTACCTTTAAGATGAGTTCATGCCCGGTGCGTTTATAGCTCAGCATCAGATTGGACCCCACCACCTCCAGATGGACTTATCCAGCTTTAATGGTGTTTATGTTCTACATGTTCTAGATATAGAATATCAAACTCCTCATACACTCCGTCAGACCCATGTGATGTGTTTATGTAACTCTGTAATTCTTCCTTCTAGTCACATGACGTCTATTCTTCTGTCCATCCCGGAGGTTTATTCCCTTTTTTCCCCCGTGTAAGGATTTTTTCTATTTCTTGGGAGTTGTTCCTGATCCGATGTGAGGTCAAAGGTCAGGGATGTCGTATGTGTACAGGTTGTAAAGCCCTTTGAGGCACATTTGTAATTTGTGGTATTGGGCTATACAAAATAAACTGAATTGAATTGAATATACATTTACATCCAGGAAGCTTTGATCTCGTCTCTTCTCGTTAGTCAACGGGACAAAGAGCGAAGTTCATGACGAGCCCGCGGTGGAGGTGACGTCGTCATGAACGCGCCAAAAAACAACAACAACAGTTTTGCGCTCTGTGTCATGACAACAGATCGTTGGAAAATAAAAAGAAAGGCAAGAAAACAAAAAAGCCTTCTGCTTCCGATTAGATTTTACTTTATTCATCCCCACGGGGACATTTCTTGACACAGTAGCAGTTTTTAAAATGTATTTTGTACGAATATACAATACAATAAAATGAAATAGCAGGGCATATAACATTTAAGAATTTAAATAATAAAATAAATAAAAATGTAAAAAAAATGTAATAAAAAAATGAAACGTCTCCAGTGACTCTAAAGTATAGAGAGACAGCGTTGCAAGTTTTTAAAATAAAAATAGCAGGGCTTATTACATTTAAGAATTTAAATAATAAAGTAAATAAAAATGTAAACAAATTTAATTAAAACATTAAATGTCTACAGTGACTCTAAAGTATAAAGTGACAGCAGTGTAAGTTTAAATAAAATAGCAGGTAATATTATATTTAGGCATTTAAATAATAACGGAAATAAAAAATCTCATGAAAAAATGAAAGTGTCTAAAAAATAAACATTTAAGAATTTAAATAATATAGTTAATGAATAAAAAAATATATTAGGGTGTCTACAGTATATTTTGGGGGTGAGTTTGACCTCTGACTCGTCGTGCTTCCACAGGAATGAACAAGAAGGCCTCGGACACGGGAAACAGAAATCTGTGTTACTTCATCTTCACGAAGACGGTGATGAAACTTCAAAATGGATATATTATGGAGATCCGCCGAATTATCTGGCAAAGCGTGACCCGGAAGGTCAGACACGTGCAGCAGATGACGCGCTCCACGTTTTGGAAAGCGGCGTTCTCTGTTTACTGAGCGGCGCCAGCGGCTCGTGACACCTGTCGGTGGATATCGAGTCACTTTCAAAGATCATGCCGTGTGACGACTTCTCTCTGGCTCCGCCAACGGACCGCTGGACTCGGCAAAGAGCAGCAAAACATATCCGTGGAAAAGTTGGTGAGTCATGATCCTCTTTCTTTTCTTTCCTTTTTTTGGGGGGGCCTTTTGAAATTAATTTTTTTTCTTCTTAAAAGCTCCCAGTTGTGATTTCTTTGATCATTTATTTTGATTAAAAACTTTGTTTGGTGTCTTTATGCGATTAATTCCCATGTCAATAGATTATTTTGTCTCACTATATTGGACAATATTGACAAGGCAAAGGATTTGTTGTCTAAACCAGGCGGAAAGTGAAGCCAATGCAGAAGTGCCTTTAACTTTCATTATTTCTAACGGCCAGCAGGGGGCGATTCTTCTGGTTGTATAGAAGTCTATGCTTCATGTGTTAAAGCTGCATTCTCTCTCCTGACCACCAGGGGCGACTCCTCTGGTTGCATATAAGTCTATATAATGACTCTACTTATCTCTTGACGTATTCCCTCAGTAAACATTGTAAACATGAGTTTATTTCTCAATCTCTAGTTTCAAGTCTTCTTCTATACAGCATGATGTCACCATTTAATACATTATGATCCATTTAGTGTCAAACAGACCATAGAGCAGGGGATGCTTTTGGGGGCGGGGCTTATTGTGATTGACAGGGGTTTATCGCAGCCGTATACCGTAAATCCAAGATGTCGATGGCTGTAATGATGAAACTCACAGCTTCAAAACCCCAAATCCACTTGTTATTTACGGTCAGAAAGACACAAGACTGGATCCTTATGTTCTTACCTTTCACAATAAAAGCCCCTAACTCCATAACTACTTACCAGAGGGCACTCAGATTCACCCGGAGCATTTCGCTAAAAGAAAAGTCAATAACAGATCTGACAAGTTGCTCTGGCTGTTTAACACGTTCACCTCGGAGCGACTACCAGACGCCGCTCTGGATCAATCGGGTCCAGGTAGTCGACCCTCTGCCTGCGTGAATATATTCTCCCCTTTTATTGGAAAAAGTGTTGCGGCGTTATTAATTAAAACCTGATAAAATATGTGATTATTACCAATTATATTCATGAAGCGTGTGCGCTCAAACACCGGGGGAAGTACCGAGGACACGCAGATGAAAAACACAACTCCGAGTCACGGCACTTTGGAGTGATTTGAGTTCTCCGGCGTTGAACCGGTTCACGCGTTAACGATCCTCTCGACATGGCACATGAATCATCGGCTGTGACCGCGTCTTCATCAGCTGATAGCCTTTACGTCATTAACTCAAGTGTGCGACAGTTTATTTCGTATAGCCTAAACACAACATGCTGTGCGGAGAACTCCAAGTCCTGGTTTACACCCTCTGGCACGCTTCCCGGGCAAAAACACAGCCATATTATTATTTTTTGGGCTGCTAATGTTCTCTTGCTCCCTGCGGTCTTTGAACTCTATTTATCTCCTGATTAAAAAACGTTGTTTATGATTAATAAGCTGAGATGAGTGAACAACAACAACGACGAGAGAGAGTTCATCCCCGAAGAAAAATACATATTCTCTTGCCTTTTTTCCAATAAGCGATCCCACTTGATCCCAAATGGTAATTAATTTCATATTTTCTGGAGGGAGTGAGCATCGAAAGCCATCCTGTTTCCTATCGAGAACAATTATTTTAATAGGAAATGACATCATCCGAAAAGGTCCAAGGTGGGCCAGTAAAGCAACAGAAAAAGCCAACCCCTGCCCACTGGCACGCACACGCAGCAGCCACTCGCTCACAGCGGAGATGAAGTGTATTTCCTTCAGAGTCGGCACACCGGCCAAAGGAGCGATCGTCGTGGGACTCGAACCGACGCAGCTGGATGGGGCGAAAACCACAAAAAAAAGGGAGAACGATGAGAAGGATTCCCCCCCGAAAGAAGCTGTTGTTAATTACGAATAGGTGGGGGGGGGTGATGCCGGTGGCTCGACTCTCCCGAGTCTCGGGAAAGCAGCAGGGATCAAAAGGAGAAATAAGGGATGACAAATAACCCGAGGCCCGAGTCGACCCCCGCCAAAATAAGAGTAGTAAGGGGGGCTGAAGAAAAAAAAAAGGTACACGGGGGAGATAAATATGGACAGGAAGATTTATGGAGAGTGATTTTTGAGCCACATTTATATCGGTTTGTATTCATCATCTACACCCCCGACTTAAAGAAACGTCAATTTTTTTAACGTTTTAAAAAATATGACGATAGATGAATGGAAATGTTGGAACTGCGGGTTAGCATTCGTCTTAGTAGTAATAGCTCAGCAGGATTTTTTTTTTTTTTACCTCCTGAATTTTAATGGCATCGCTGACAACGGGACTATTTTTCAGTTTGAGTCTCTGTTAATATTCGACCCGGTTCAATGTGTACCCAGTGTGGAGCTTTTACTTTGACGGGGTCGGGGAGGGCTCTGGTTAGAAACACAGGAAATGTTGTGTGTGTGTGTGTGTGTGTGTCCTCTCCATTTCACATGTGATCTATCTCCGCTGGCTCCAAACACACAGCATGATGTCCAGACCACCATTCACACACTTTTAAACCTCAAGCACAGTGGGGCCCATTATCACTCGTCTAGTCACAGTTTATAAGAATTGTTTAAAAAAAAAGAAATAGTAAATGAATATCCTTCGACGAGGCCCGTAATGTTTTTTTATGTTTAACCTTTGTTACATTGATATATCAGATATATAAAATCTGGAACGAAGCTCTTGATGTGCAGACTATAACCCCCCCCCCCCCTCTTTCAACCCCCCCACCCAAGAAAAACACATCCGAGCCAAATCAAAGAAATCTGCCAGCGTTGTGACAAGCGATGGAAATCTTTCATCGTGCCTCACAAAGTTTAATTCCAGCTCCATTTCGACATTCTCTGGAACCAGAGCGTGAACTCTGGGTTAAGTGGTGGCGGGAATCTCCAATGTTAGGAGTCACGAGGCTGACGGGGACATTTGCATTCGTCCGTCACTTTATTTTCTTTAAGGTATCACGAAGTTCGTATAAGGAAGTGACTGAAGACGCTTTATTATCAGAGAAAAAACAATTAGCTTAAAAAACATTCCGATAAGATGAATGTGGAGTTAAGAGAAAGTGTCAACACAGACGGGGGTAACACAAATATTGCATTCCTTCCGTGAACGTAACAGGATATGATAATTATATGAGCTGGACCTGCAGTTTTCTTTGAGTTTATTTGAGAACAGCTAATTTTAGTCGACTGAAGCTACTGAAAAAACGTTAGATGATGATGGTTAGTTTATGATAACGGATGGTTTTAGCTAACGGAAGCTAAAACCAACCATCTGCCGCTTTAAGCTCCCAGGTCATATTTTAGTGTTACACCACAGATGTTTTTTGATACGAGAGAGGTGGAAACCAAACCACAGCTACTGCAACACCGGCGAACATTGTGGGAACGCTCAACGGCTGCAAAGGAAACGCTCCTCGATAGAGCGCTAATGCCCGGAAACGAGTATCTCTGTAACTCTATCGTTCCCTCGTCTCAAAGTTTCTTCTCTGTTCTTTGGTCAGATTCAAAGTGTTTTCTTATATTTTACAGAAAACATAAATCAGACAATCATTCGATTTTATTCTTATTTCTTTGTGGTTATTTATTGTTATTTAAACAACTATTGACAATCATAATTTTTGAATAATAATTCAAAGTTTTATTTTCCTGAAATTAGGTCTTAAGCTTTAGAGATTTTCGTTTTTTTCCTTTGACATAAATCACATTTCTAAAATACCCCTCGGGAATTTTTAAGCTAAGGTGGATGCTAACAAGTTAGCCTTCTATTGTTGATGTGAAGTCATGTGACATTTTACGCTTCACTCATAGACAGGTGGTGTTCACTTGTGAGGATAATGTAACGTAATACATTTTACACAATGCTTAATTCTCTTTCTGCAATAATTCAAAATCCAGTGAAAGGAATCCGATTTGCCGACAAATCAAATCAAATAAGTCTTCAAATAAGTCACAAATATTCGTCCCCCGTACAACTCGACTGGGTCCTCGTATGGCTCCGTGTGCGCTCGTTGTCGAATATGAAATTATATGGCCACGAAAAACTCGATGCATTTGTTTTCAAAGCGACTTTTCTGTCCTCGTGGGGCCCGAAAAAATCAATATGGAAGCAGAGAAACACGGAAAGCTGCCAACATTTTCACGGGGACGGGAAACCTCGACTCGACTCCTCGTCTGCCACATCGTCCTCTGGTGGGAAAACCTTTTGTTGTTGTTCTGTATATATATATATATATTTTAGGCATTGTGTTCATTTGTTATGCTCCGAATCTGTAAATACCTGCTGCTGCTTGTTGTCTGAGCATTACATATTTCATGACATTTGGGAGGCACGTGCGGTTCGATTAACCTAAAAAAACATACGATACCAGACACAGCAGCGACCAATCAAAAGCTGTAAAAAATAAAATAAAAGATTTTTAAAAAACACAAACAAAGCGTAGCTTGGCCGCAGGAGGATTGAAGTTTCCTGAGTGAATTAATGTAATGGAGTCTGCTTTGTCTTAAAAGTCCTGGAACCAGAACCAGAACCTTTTATTCCCCTTTATGTTTTCACAATGTGTCACGGCGGTGAGACAATAGACAATGACATTAACATCAATCAATAACTACAGTGCCAGTTCATATTCGGCGCATCTCTGAATTTCGGTGACACGTCATGCCAATTTGATGCTTTAGAAATGGGAGGTCTTACTTTTTATTATTATTTGAGTTTATATTTAGGACATTTAACCTTAGTTTCTTGACAACGCAATACCTATTGGACTTCTTTCTCCACAGAGTTTGCACAAAGGCAATAAAGTTGTCCATGAATATGAGATGAGGGTTTACAACCCCTCCTCTGCGTTGTGGAGGCTGGTTTTTGCCGGCGACACATTCGGTCTCGGGCCGGATAAAACTCATGTTCACCGTGGGCCAAATCAGCATCATGGCTGCCATCTTAAAGGGCCGGAAACATTTTATAAACGCCTCGAATATATTGTTAAAAAACTCTTTGCATTTGATTGTTTATTTGAGTGTAGAAATATTGTACATAAGAAAATGTCTCTAATATTACAACATAAATCCATTTAATCTTAAACCTTCAAAATAAAAGCACGGGATATCTTTCTTCAATTTCTTGAAGAAAAGGTGATCACGTGTCTTTAAAGCCGCCAGGGGCCACATAAAGCGATGCGGCGGGGGCCTTGTGTTTGACACCTGTGGTCTAGAGGCACAATCTCTGGGTTACACTCGCCTTTTTTTGGTTTCTCACAGCTCGTTTTGTTTGAGCGTCTCACAGACGAATGAAAACAACGGCACATTGAGCGTGAAGCCTTCCTCCGCCAGTGAAGAGCCGAGCTCCCGGCGTGAGGGTGGAGATGTTCTGGTAAGAAACATGAGATCAAAGCGGAGCTCGAGACTTCTTCATGTCTAATTCATGGAAACACGGCGACCCCGATGTGCGCTCCTCCCCGCTGCAGCACCGCGGCCTCGTAGCCTCACGTGGAACACTCAGCTTTTCATTTCCCTAAACATATATTTCTCTTTCACTTTTCTCCCTCCGGGGATGAGAGGCACAGTTCAATAAAAAAAAGTATAAAAACAAACTTGTATAATTAATTTTCTTTTAATTTGAATCCCACCCTGAAGCCGTCCTCTTGGGGATGAAGGTGGAGCCATCTGCTCCACCTTCATCTACTTTACTTTCTCCCCGCCGCGGTGTCTCTGTGAAACTCAACCGCTGAACAAGAGCTGCGCAGCTCTCGTTGCTCTAGTTGTTTCAGTTGCTCTAGTTGCTCTAGTTGTTCTCTGCTTTAGTTGCTCTTGTTGTTTTAGTCGCTCTAGTTGCTTTAATTACTCTAGTTGCTCTAGTTGATTTAGTTGCTCTCGTTGCTTTAGTTGCTCTAATTGCTCTTGTTGCTTTACTTGCTCTCATTGCTTTAGTTGCTCTAGTTGCTGTAGTTGCTTTAGTTGCTCTAGTTGCTTCAGTTGCTCTAGTTGTTTTAGTTGCTCTCTGCCCTAGTTGCTCTCGTTGCTTTAGTTGCACTAGTTGCTCTCGTTGCTTTAGTTGCTCTAGTTGCTTCAGTTGCTCTAGTTGCTTTAGTTGCTCTAGTTGTTTTAGTTGCTCTCTGCTCTAGTTGTTGATTTGTTAATGAGAACATTTCATGGCGGTTATATAACTCATAAGAAATAGTGAATACGTAGAAGGAGCTTTTTGAAAGTATTTTTTGGCCAATCAGAGGACTTATGAGAGCGGAAACAAACTTGTCTGCAGAGGTCAGAGGTCAGGCCGGTGATTGAAGAGTCAGCAGTTCACGGACTGACTGGGGAATTTTGTTAGAGGGGGAGAGGGAGGGAATACATTAGGCTCCATCAGATTGGGAAAACAGTGGAAGTGGAAGTTCGAATGAGGGACGTTGTTCCCTCCGGATGAGGGAACGCTGGAGAAAAGAATGAGAGAGAGAGACTCTCTCGGATTACGTTGCACCTATCGTACAAAATACGACCCATCTTCCCTCTCTTTTCTGTCAGATTGTCTTTTTTTTTAATGACGTAAATAATTAAAAAATCTCTTCAGAGCTGAAAAGTTGTCCATTTGCTGCGAGGTAACGAAAATATATTAAATATATCAAACTTGTTGACGGCACCGCTACGTTTTGATTTAGATTATCACAGATGTGCCTCTTTGGTGAGTGACTCTCCCAGAAGGCTTTGCAATCTGTATGCAACATGTGTATGATCCCAGTTTGTTGAGTTTTAGAGCAATGTGACAACACAACAAGTTTAAAGGAAATAAATGTACAGAAGTAGTTCAGCTGAGTTCATATTGGCGGTAAAAACACTTTAAAAACACTTTACATCTGCTCCGTGCCTCGGTAAACCGGCGCTTTTCTTTTGGACCGGCGCTCAAACCACAAGCGTCAGCTTTTATTGAGTCGACCGAACATTTTAACGAACTTGCAGCTAATCGTCCCTCATTAGCTGGTCGTTTCATCCCCAATCCGCCTGCAGAGTCTGGACTGTGGTTTTCTGCATTGTGCCGAGTCGGCACTGGCACGCCGCGGCGTCGGCCCGAGCCAGCGCTTCGTGGTCAGAGCTCCGTTATGAAATATCTAATCACCGTCATTACGTTATTATTCTAATCTCTCTTCAGCCTCTCATCACACTCATCACTCACGAGCTTTAAATCTCTGCGGGACGCACAAGGTCGTTTTTTGTTCTCTTAACAGGATCCACATGGCAACAATTCTTCCTAATATCCCACTTGAGCTTCTCTCTTTGCTCTAATGTTCAGCCCGACGTGACGCATCGGACGCAACAATGACATCGTTGTGTCGACCTCGCGTCCCTTTTTTTCGCTTTCATGTTTTCAATTAGGACTCTCGAAATAGAAAAGCTGGAAACGTTCCCCACCGGCCGGCCTCACGAACATGCGGCAACAAAATACACGAACACTGTTTTGAGGCGCCGGGGGATGAAACACGAGCTGCTTGTATCCGTGTGGCTGCAGAGCTCCAGGCTGAAAGGAGAAGATGAAAAACATAGCGGTCCAGTTCCAGGATCAAACGGCGGGTTCATGGCAGCTCTGATTCTTCTTTTCAATGTGTCAACACAGGTGAGCGGCAAAATAACCCGAGTGCCTGTACACTACAGATTATTACCTTATATTATATATATGGAATGTACAGAAGAATTCAGATGACTTTAACATGTTCACTCTATGTTTCATTGCAGCTATTTGCTAAAATCAAAAAAGTTGATTTTTTTTCTCATTAATGTTCACTCAGCAGCCCATCTGGACAGAAATTTTTTTAGCAAATTTATTAAAAAAGAAAAAGTGAAATATCACATGGTCAAAAGTATTCAGAGCCGACTCGAGCGAATATACACACTCCTCTGGTTGTATAGAACTCATCATACGGAGCATTGGAAACATAACGAGAACTTCCTCTACCCTATTTTTAATGAATGAGTAAATAAAATAAAAATAGGTAGCCTATAAACTAATGTTAAACAGAATTATGTAGAAGCCTTTACACCGAGAAACAAGCAGCGCAGAAATGCAAAATATCCGCCTTGAAATATCTCTCATCAAAACTATTCATACCGTCAATAAAAAGTTAATTATTTGCAATGTTCACCAGGGCCTGACTCCTCTGGTTGTATAGAAGTCGAAGCTTCATGTGTTAAATCTGCATTCTATCTCCTGACCACCAGGGGATGACTCCTCTGGTTGTATAGAAGTCTATGCGTCATGTATTACAGCTGCATTCTCTCTCCTGACCACCAGGGGGGCGACTCCTCTGGTTGTATAGTAGTCTAACGACTCTACTTCTCTCTTGTTTATTATTCCCTCAGTAAACATTGTAAACATGAGTTTATGAAAGCAGGAAGTTGTATGACAAATGGCGCCACCTATCCACCAGATGTGGTACTACGTCACCTGCCCCGATGAGGCGGATCACACATACATTAGAGTGCATTCCTCTCCGTACAGGTATACTACAAACACCAACCGCCCTCACGCACATGTGTGAAGACAGAAGGTATATATACATCTCTCACGTTGCCCAGACCGAGTGTTTGTTGTTCATATTGAAATAAAAATTCAGATCGACGTGCCTTCTTTCCATCGGCGGTCGATTCAGCTTCCTAGGGCTCGAAAAAAAGAAGAAAAAAAGCGGTTTGTTGACTCTGCCTGTTGAGGTTTAACCAACCAACAATACGATTATTTCTAATCCCCATAATGCAGCTGTGTTTGTACAACCACAAACTGCAATCTGCGTCTGAGATATTGTGCGTGACGAGGGAACGAAAAAACAAAATGAAACCAAAGAAAGAAGAGACGCCCGGGGAAGTTCAGGTCGCAAGCGTGTGTCTGACTGCAGAGCGCGGCGTGGAACAATATCGCCGTGGTTTCCAATCCCCCCCTCGGCGCCATATTAATTAAACTAGAACTTGAATAAATGAACGTTTTTTTTCTCTCCTTTCCGTGGTTTCTTGGAGGGCGGCGAAGACGCTGTCACTCAGGTGTCATGCGTTGATCCCGCCCCCCACCCCCCCTACACTTCTTCAGATGTGGCGTCTCCCACTTCAGCTGTATGGGCTTTGATCCTTCCCAGAGTGCATTGCTCTGGGTGACCTTGACATGGGATTTATTGGGCTTCGGGGTGTCATCCCGTGACGAGCTGCAGGTTCTTGCCGTGCATTATGGGTCCGGATGAAGCTCCCTGTAAATAACCTCGAGGTTACGTCTTTTATCGAGTTACACGTTGTGTTTTTTTAAATTTACGATCGAAGCCGTGTGGAAGAAAATATGAAAGGATATATATGAGCGGACTTCCCAGCGGAGCGTGAACAGAGGTGGGTTGGAACACGGGAAAACGATGATGTCGCGGTAAATGTTCGGCAAAATAAACTAAAGTACAAAGACGGAAAACAAAATAAACAATAAAGAACTCAAAGGAGACATTTTGTGCTTATTTCCAGGCTCACGCTTGTATTTTTTGGATTATTATGAGAACACGTTTACATGCTTTAATGTTAAAAAAACAACAACAATTTCTCATGCTGTCTGGTCTCACCTGTATTGATCCTCTGTTTAAAATGCGCTGTCATTTTAAGACCCTCTCGCCAAAAAAAGGCAAAGTCTGCTCTGATTGGTTGTTGTTTTCGGGGTGAAGTTGCGACATCGCCGCGTTACAAAAGGTGCTGACAGCACAGTTTCTGGACACTGAGCCACTAGACCTGCTTTATTATTTAAACCTTTTTGGACTTTCACTTTCTACAGTATTTAATCTTTTAATGTTCTTTATTGGTGAAAGAAACCAGAACGCAAACACACCTGTTGTGTAAAAAACAACAATTAAAATCAAATCAATGTCAAATATTCCTAAATTGAAGTATATGTCCGCTTAACGCTGGCAAAATTCTTGATTTGTTATCAATTACAATATTCAATATTGACTTGTAGATTAAGGGATTAAACATTTAACCCACATAATACATCCAAATTCTCCACACAAGGCCTGCAAACACATCTGTTGTGTAGAAAACAACAATTAAAATGAATGTCAAATATTTCTAAAACGAAGTATATATCCGCTCAAATCTGGCAACATTCTTGATTTTCTCGCAATTACAATATTCATCATTGATTTGTAGATTAAGGGATTAAACATTTGCCCAGAGGAGTCGCCCCCTGGTGGTCAGGACAGAGAATGCAGCTTTAACACATGAAGCATAGACTTCTATAGAACCAGAGGAGTCGCCCCCTGGTGGACATTACAAATAATTAATCAAAATTCTCCTCACAAGTCCTGGAAAAACTGAAAACCCCACATTAAGCAAGAGATGCTGGTTGTAAACCCTGAGCGATGAGATCTGGGACCTGCCACTCGGGTCCTTCGGTTCTGAAGCGATGGACCCGTTAAGGTCTCGGCTGGAGTGCCGACGTGCCGCATTAACTTCCCGCGGCTCCTCTTCCCTCCTCTCCGGGCGACGCTGGAAAATACAGCAAACATTTTTCTTCAGTCGTTCTACAAAGACAGACCTTGTTGACCGGCCAAGAAAACTTTGGATCGGATCACAAAATGCATTTTAAAGCGCCGCCAGTGGATGTGTGACACGCTTTGTGCAGGCGCTGGAACTCGAGCTGGATCCTGGTGCTGGGGAAACTTTTATGTTCCGAAAAAATATAATAAACACAGACAGAAGACGTATTTGATAGGGAAAATGATCTTTTAACGCCCGGGATCTGCACTGCATGGGGTTCGGTTCAGTTTGAGTAATGGGACACTTCAGGGCTTTACTCACTGAGGGAGGCGTAGAGACGTGGTATACGGCTCAAGTCGCGACCTGTCTATCATCTTGTAGCTCCGCCCTAAAGCGTCCCCTACTCTAGGGTCTGTTTGACTATAAACGGATCAGAGAAGTGTATTTATATGGACTTCTATACAACCAGAGGTGTCACCTCCGTGGTGGTCAGGAGAGAGAATGTAGCATTAACACATGAAGCATAGACTTCTATACAACCAGAGGAGCCCCCTGGTGGACATTACAAATAATTAACCTTTTATTGACGGTATGAATAGTTTTGATGCGAATAATTTGCATTTCTGCGCTGTTTGTTTGTCGCACCCCCGGTGTGTAAAGGCCTATTAATAATTCTGTTTAACATTAGTTTATAGGAAACCTATTTACGTTTTTTATTTAATTTACTCATTCATTATGAATAAGGTGGCGGATGTTCTCGTTATGTTTCCAACGCTCCGTGTGGTTAGTTTCTAATAACTTTTGCTGCTAATTACGAGCAGCAATGTCTCTCCGGTAAGTAAAAGTGATTATTTACATATTTAAACGGCTGGAAAAGGAGGACATTGACATAATTGATGAACGAAAAAGATAAAGCTAATGAAAAATATTGACAAAGAAGGAAATATTTACATAGCAATGGATTTCATAGGATTGCATGTTGAGTTAATTGGTTATGAAATAAAAAAAAGGGACAAGCGGCCAAACGAAGAAGCGACGGTCCAGATGGAAACGGAAGCGCAGTGCCGATAAGTCTGGCCGTGTCTCGCCGTCACGTCCTCTCGCCTCCACAACGACCTCAAGACACTCAGCGGGCGCAGCCAGCTTCATCTGGATATCTGGGGGGGGGGACCTCCAACTCAGTTTTCTAAGACGTTGATGCAAATCAGATCTGCATCGACCAGAACATCGGTTGCGCAATCGATGCTGCCGCGACATATCGGCTTCAGTGGCTGCGGGGGGTGTCCTGTGATTCTAATTCCCAGAGAAACACCTCATTCCTGGCAACAACACACAAGACAACAACAACAACAACCACAGGGGGTAAAACTGTCCAGGCCAGAGATGGAGTGCGGCCTCTCGGACAACCCTTTGATGTTTTTTGACTTGACGATGTCACCGCGACGCAGAGCGGTCCGGTCTGCAGCGCTCGTAAAGCCGGCAAACGACATTCCACGGCTAATACTTTCAAGATAACGACAGTCAGATGATTGGGCCCGGCCGGCCGCTGGTATTTCATCATGCTCAGATGAGTCCTCTCGGCCCGGAATGCGTCCTCGTCGTTATCCGTTGAGCGTCTCCAGGGGTCAACGGGGCGGCGGGGGGGCGGCAACAACAACAGTTTACTCTTCCTGTTCCTCGTAAAAACAGATGTTTAGATAGTCGCCATCTCTTGCACATATTAAAGTGCCGGCGACGGCTTCTTAGAAAAAGGAAGACGGCATGGAGCGAGGAGGAGGAGGAGGAGGAGGGAACACATCGGCATCCAATTAGACGCCGCTAAAACTGGGAAGTTTGGCCGGAGGAGGAAGAGTTGAGGGTTTCAATGTTTGAGGGTTTGAAGGTTTGAAGGTTTGAGGGTTTGAGGGTTTGAAGGTTTGAAGGTTTGAGGGTTTGAGGGTTTGAGGGTTTGAAAGTTTGAGGGTTTGAAGGTTGGAAGTTTTCCTCAGGTGGAGGAACGGGAGAGGGAACGATCCTTTTTTCTGGGAGAGGGGGGGGGGGGTGATAGCCGCTTACGGTCCGAAGTGCAGACGACCAAAAATAATTGGGGACGCCTGTTGTCTCCCATCAGTCCAGCTTGAACCAGACCCCCCTCCCCCTCCTCCACCCCTCCTCCCCCTGCCCCCCCCCAGTGTTTTTATTAGAACATGCAGAACTCTTGTTTTGACTTTTATTGCAACGCAGTGACTTCATCGCCGAAGGCCTCCACTCGTATGATGGCTGAACGCTTTGGCAGTGAAAAGGTCCAAGATTAGATTTTTAAAAAAGAAAAATAGAAAACCAGCATGGCTGACATTTCCCCTTTTTAATAACCTTTAATCGTTGATGCCTCTTTCGTCTGAGCGCTCTGGTTAATCTCCCCTTCTCCTCTTCTTCAGTTCTCCAGACCTCTCGGAGCGGCCGTAAACATTTATCTGAGGGCCAGACTTCTCTTTTAGTCGAGCGATGAGCTTTTGACACCAATTTTGCGTTCGTCAGACCCCCCCCCCCCCCTGTAAATCAATACCCCGACTCGGCTCTTTCTGCCCCTTTCAGGCTTACACGAGCTGTAAAGACGGATAAAAGTGGAAAAAAAGAAGGAGAGCGAGATTGAAAACGAGAGAGAGGGAAGTCGAGGTGGAGGGAATGACAACGGAGTAAATCTGGAATTGGTTTTATTGCTCGAGCATGACCCCCCCACACACACACACCCTGTTTTCTGCTCGGCCAATGGGATGTGTCTAGCCTTTTTGCGCTCCTTTTATTCAATAAAAATAAATGTTTGGGACTGCTTTCTGGAGCTTCGTCTTTGAAGCTCGCCACTTTCACGCTGAAACACTGGAACTATTCAGCGTGAGAAAACAAAACGCTCTTCTTTGAAACTCTGACTAATTGAATAAGCGGGCGGTGGCGACCCGTATATACATTGTGGGGTAAAGAGACTCAATTAAAGGATTCACTTGCAACGCATTCAGTCTAATTGAAGTCTCCCTCAGTCTGATGGAGCCTCGTCGACGCATCCAGAGCATCTCCTCCACCGTTTCCTCCTCCCCTCATTTTTTATTTTTTTAGGTATATGCCTCAATATTGACGATTTTTGACGTCACCATCTTCGCTTTTTCGCAACCGATGAACGTAACTTCGAATATTAGTGGAGGAGCGACGTACAAATGTCAATCCCCTTGTAGCCCCGCCCCCTAAAGCATTCCCCGCTGTATGGTCTGTTTGGCTCTAAATGGATCATAATATACTAAATGATGACATCATGCTGGATAGAAGAAGACTTGAAACTAGAGACTGAGACATAAACTCATGTTTACAATGTTTACTGAGGGAATACATCAAGAGAGAAGTAGAGTCATTATATAGACTTCTATACAACCAGAGGAGTCACCCCCTGGTGGTCAGGAGAGAGAATGAAGCTTTAACAGATGAAGCATAGACTTCTATACAACCAGAGGAGTCGCTCATTTATTAGAAATATAGGGTGGAGGATGTTCTCGTTATCTGTAAACTTTTGACAAAGCAAGGGATGCAAAAAATGAAGGAAGGAAGGGAGGATGGAAACAAGGCAGTATAAAGAGAAAGAAAAGGAAAGATAAGACATCTAAGGTTCCATAGTTAATGAAAGGTTATCTTGGAGTTATGCTATTTTTAATCAGACACTGATATTTAACTCATATTTGAAGTTATAAACTTTTCCGCTGTTTGAAAAATTGTTCCTCTTAAAAAGCGATGGAGGAAAAGTCTTAAATCCCTAAATGCTAATAAGATAAAGTAGCCGTTGTTTCATATTTCGAGTATAACATACTTATTACTTTCTCTTCCAGGATGTTCAGGCTGTTATCACAGACAAACTCTTTTTAAACTGCTTTGCAATCATGATTCTTTTTTTCTTCTTCTTTGGTTCCTTGTTCCAGCTCCCTAAACCTTCCCGGCTAACGACCACAGCTCCATCCACGGCGCTCGCTCGCTATCTGCTTCCAATTACCCCATCGGGGCAAAAGTCGAGGGGGGTGTGTGTGTGTGTGTGTGTGTGTGTGTGTGGGGGGGGGCGGGGGTGGATGTAGAAAAGACACTTTGATCCTCTGCTGAGAAACTCGGAGGCAAAAAAAATATGAAAGGAAGGAAAGAAGAAGACAAATAAAACGTACCTGGAGACCTCGTTTCTATTCCATTTTATTTTCTTAGATTTAGTAAATATGCCGAAACCCCGACGAGATGTTCACTCCTCTAAACACGAGGCCTCCGGAGAACTCGCCGCCGGCGCTGGAAAACCGTTACGAGCGTAACCCGCATGCCGCCGTTGTTTTTGTTTCGAGATGCCGCCACTCGAATCTTGAATTTCAAAATAAAAGCCCCCCCCGAAGACTCCGCTCAGCCCACGTTCGCCCCCGCCTCCCGCTGATGTGAAACACACTGGGAGGAAAATGGTGGGAAACCAGATTCAATACCCAGAAGGCTTTGTGGTAGGGCGGCGACCACGTGTCGTGTAGGCGAGTCACACGTTAGCCGCATTTGAAGCGGGCGCCGTTTGAACGTCGCCGAGCAGATCACGGAAACCCTCCACCGCGGTCGCCGGGGCAACGCTGTCTCTCATCTGATGTAGTTATGATGCATTTCTCTCTGTGAATGACTCCTCGAATACACAAATAAAAATGAAACACTTATTAATATATATATATATATATATTATTTGACTGTTGTGTTGCAGGGTGTTACAACATCTTGCGTAACGCCGGCTGGTCAGACTTGAATATTCGGCAGGAAGTGAGCCGTCTCCTCCTCCAGGATCTGAATGAACTAATCCAGGCCGGTTCATTGTTAGTCAGGAGGTGAAGACGAGCGTGAAGTTGCAATTCTTTAAGATTTTGGGGTCCTGCGAGCACTTGTTGTTATTGTTGTTATTGTTGTTATTGTTGAAACCCGGCGGCGGAGCTGAAATCAACGAGAGGAGATTACAAGCGTCAACGGCGGATTGCGAACACGTGTTTGTTGTTTGCTGAGTCGTGGGAGGGCAGCTGGAACCGGGCCGGGCTTCAGGACTCCACAGGGAGGAGGTGACACCAGAGGACCAACTCGGTGACACCAGGAGGAGACGAGCAGAAAGAGAGATCTGGGGGGAGGAGTTACAACGGAGGAGGAACACGTTCATGAGATCAGACGGTCACATGGTGTTTCTCTCAAAGGGTCAACGACCTCTGGCCGGCCCACGCGGGACACGGACCTCAAGCAGGAGCCTTCACCAACCTCCTGCTCCTCTCTCCTCCATCCTCCCTCCCTCCTCCCTCTCTCCTCCTCCTGCTCCTCCTCTCCCCTCTCTCCTCCCACCTCTCCTCTCTTCTCTCTTCTCTCCACTTTCCACTCTCCTCCGTCCACTCTCTTCTCCCCTCTCTCCTCTCCCCTTCCGCCTCCCTCCTCTCTCCTCCCTCCCCCTCTCTCCTCTCTCTGCTCACTCTCCTCAATCCTCTCTCCTCCCTCCCCCCGACTCCCTGCTCTCTCCTCTCTCTTCTCCCCTCTCCTCCCTCCCCCTCTCTCCTCTTTCCTCTCCTCTCCCCTATCTCCTCTCCCCTTTCTCCTCCATCCTCTCTCCTTCCTCTGCTCTCTCCACTCTCCCTCCCTCTCTCCTCTCTCTCCCTCCTCCTCTCTCCTCTCTCTCCTCTCCTCTCCTTCCTCCTCTTTTCTCTCCTCTCCTCTCTCCCCTCTTCTCCCTCTCTCCTCCTCCCTCTCCTCTCTCTCTTCTCCTCTCCTCTCCCCTATCTCCTCTCCTCTCTCTCCTTCCTCTCTCCTCTCTCCACTCTCTTCCCTCCCTCTCCTCTCTTCTCCTCCTCCCCTCTCTCCTCTTTCCTCCTCCTCCTCCTCCCTTTCTCCTCCTTCCTCTCTGCTTTCTCCTCTCCTCTCTCTCCCTCTCCTCCTCTCCTCTCCTCTCCTCTCCCTCTCCTCCCATCCCCTCTTCCTCTCCTCCTCCTCTCCCCTTTCTCCTCCATCCTCTCTCCTTCCTCTCTGCTCTCTCCACTCTCCTCCCTCCCCCTCTCTCCTCTCTCTTCTCCCCTCTCCTCCCTCCACCCTCTCTCCTCTCTCTTCTTTCCTCTCCTCTCTCTCCCCTCTCCCCTCTCCTCTCTCCCCTCTCCTCTCTCCTCTCCCCTTTCTCCTCCATCCTCTCTCCTTCCTCTCTGCTTTCTCCACTCTCCTCTCTCTTCTCCCCTCTCCTCCCTCCCCCTCTCTCCTCTTTCCTCTCCTCTCCCCTATCTCCTCTCCCCTTTCTCCTCCATCCTCTCTCCTTCCTCTCTGCTCTCTCCACTCTCTTCCCTCCCCCTCTCTCCTCTCTCTTCTCCTCCCTCCCCCCTCTCTCCTCTTTCCTCTCCTCCCTCCTCTCCCCTTTCTCCTCCTTCCTCTCTGCTTTCTCCACTCTCCTCTCTCTTCTCCCCTCTCCTCTTTCCTCTCCTCTCTCTTCTCCCCTCTCCTCCCTCCCCCTCTCTCCTCTTTCCTCTCCTCCCTCCTCTCCCCTTTCTCCTCCATCCTCTCTCCTTCCTCTCTGCTCTCTCCACTCTCCTCCCTCCCCCTCTCTCCTCTCTCTTCTCCCCTCTCCTCCCTCCACCCTCTCTCCTCTCTCTTCTTTCCTCTCCTCTCTCTCCCCTCTCCCCTCTCCTCTCTCCCCTCTCCTCTCTCCTCTCCCCTTTCTCCTCCATCCTCTCTCCTTCCTCTCTGCTTTCTCCACTCTCCTCTCTCTTCTCCCCTCTCCTCTTTCCTCTCCCCTCTCTCCTCCTTCCTCCCCTCCCCTCCTCTTCTCTCCTCTCCTCCCTCCCCTCTCCTCTCTTGAGGAGTCGGCAGTCTGTTGATCAGATAGATCCATAACTAATGAAAGGCGTCGTGGAGTGACAGACAGATTAATGGAGGCGCACCGCGGCCGCCGCTCCTCAACGGCTATTTATGGTGACAAATAATGCTCCATTCTGCCGCTGACATCCGCGAGTCAAGGTCAAAAAACATATTCGCCACCGCCGGAGAGCACGGCGCAGGGGGGGGGTGGGGGAGATAAAAGAACTGGAGGAGGAAGAAAGGGAGAGGGAGGACAATGAGGGAGGAGGAGAGAGAAAAGGAGAGAATACACTTATTTACTGGAGCTGGACGCAGTGGAGGGGGAGGCGGTGGTGGGGGAGAGGGGGGGGGGAGGGGGAGGCAGGGGGGATTCAGGATTAATTGAAAACATCTGTGCTGCAAAATGGCTGCAGCCGAGGAGCCTGAAGGGGACGATAGCAGAGAGGAATGGCAACCAGCACTCGAGAACATTTATGATATTTCATTCTGCGGCTTATTTCTTGATTTATTGTGTGCGTGTGTGTGTGTGTGTGTGGACATCGCTTTGATCAAAAAAAGCGCCTCATTCGCAGTCGATACCGGCGGCCCGAGCTCGAGAGCGGTCAATTCCGTCTGACCTTCAGTGGCAGCTTTACAGTGGGCCAATCAGACAGAGTGTGTGTGTGTGTGTGTCAATACCCAGACAGAGTGTGTGTGTGTCTGTGTGTGTGGGTGTGCGTGGCAAAACCCAGGTGGGGGTTAAACATGTAAATCCAGGAATTGCATCTAAAACACACACACACGCACACACACACACACACACACACACACACACACACACACACACACATTCCTGCCGAGACCCTCGGGACAGTCTGAGCTTCTGCTATCATCGCTGTACAAACACATCTGCACGTCGTTCCCGTTTCAACACGTGTTTCTAAAAAATACACAAACCCGGCCTCATGAGCGTCTCACAGCAGAACCAATGAAGGAAAGTGGAAGCAGATGAAAACAAATATTTATGGATAATGACCTGATTATATTATTATATATACGGACGAGTGATATTATTTTTTGCGATACGGCCACATTGACAATCCACGAGGACAACGAACAGGAACATGAACAAGCCGTGGAATTTGGAAGAGGGGGAACAGCCAATGGCGACACCCGGTGTGAGGTCACGTGACCACAGGCCAGAGAAAGTTGAAAGGTCTCTTAACTTAGCTTCCTCGTGCTGCACAAAAAATAATTAAAAAATAAAATTGAAGATTGACCTCGGGGTGATTTGCTTATTGAGGTCTGCAGCTGTTAAAATAATAATAATAATAATAATAAAAAGAAGAATAAGAAAAAAAATCAGAAAAATAATAATAATAATGATAAGAAAAATAATAATTATGATTATTATTTTTCAAATTATAAAAATTCTAATAATAATGATTCTAATAATAAGAAAAAAATTCTAAGAAAAATTATTATAATAATGATAAGAAAAATAATAATTATGATGATTATTATTATAATAATAATACAAATTCTAATAATAATTAAAATGAATAAATAATAATAATAATAATTATACAAATAATAATAAAATATATTATAATAATACAAATAATATTAATAACACTGAGACAAAATGCTGCTGGCAAAAACGCCCTAAGACAATTTGTGTGGACAAAGCGGACAAATTGATTCCTCACAATCACGTACAGTAAACACGGTTTTCGGGTGGCGGCGCGTCGCCCCGGGCTCGTGACTGTTATGTAATCATCGTTTTTGCATCGAGGATTACGTGTTGAGTGGCAACATAAGCCGCGAGATAAATACGAGGCCAAGAAAAAGCAGAAGGAACAACCTGGCTCCGGCGGGACATTCCTCATCTTAAAGACTCCTCAACGCGCCGCCGACAGCAGGAGGGAAGGAAGAGCACGAAGAGGAGGTTTGAGACGTTTATTCTATTAACAGGAAACAGATTATGCCTGGAAACGGACGATCGATTCCCGTGTTTCATCATTTATTCATAAAGGATGTGTAATCTTTATTCAGACTTAAAACACGAGGAAAATACGAGTGACATGATTATAGAATATGTGCATGTGGGTGTTAATGTTTAGTCAAATCTGTATTCTGTACATAAAGGTGTGTGTGTAAAAAAATGTTTTTGGGTCGATGTGTGCTTTGCGCAAATAATTTAGTATGCAAGAGTGTTGTTGTGTGTGTGTGTGTGTGTGTGTGTGTGTGTGTGTGGCCTGTACATGCTTCAGATCTCTTGCTGAGCTCTTCTCGTGTGCACGTGTACCTGTGATTGTGTGTGGTAGATGCAGGTTTGGGACATGCTTTGTTTCTGTGTTAGGTTTCTAAAAATCCTGTGTGTGTGTGTGTGTGTGTGTGTGTGTGTGTGTGTGTGTGTGTGTGTGTGTGAGTGTGTAAACAGCAGAGATAGAGGGGAGCAGCAGCTCGGCCTCATGTCTCCAGGAGCAGAGGAGCAGCCTGATATCAGCTCCTGTTGAGTCTGATTACAACCAGCCAGAGAGGGGGAACACAACGAATCAGAGTGTGTGTGAGAGAGGGAGAGAGAGAGAGAGAAAGAGAGGAGGGTAGAGGAAGATAGAGAGAGATGGAGAGAGAGAGAGGAGGATAGATGAAGATAGAGAGAGAGAGAGAGGAGGAGATATATATAGATAGATAGAGAGAGAGAGAGAGAAGAGTGGAAATACATGAGAGTCTCATGAACAAAGAGTGAAATGGAGGTGTGAAAGAGGAGGAATAGAAGGAGAGACAAACAATCCGTGGACTTCATGCTCTTAGGTTCCTGTGGGCGTTCTTTAGTCATCTGATTACTTAAATGTCACTTAAACCAGAAATCTGGGTTTCCATAATTGGGGCGATTCGAGAAACCTCATCAGCTCGCTGCAGTTCTAAAAGTGTTTAAAATGTCATTCTATTCAAAGTCTGACTTTAATATAAACCCAAAAGTATATATATATAAATAACTAAATATATAAATAACTAAATATATATATAAATATATATATATTTATATATATATAAATAAATCCGGTTCGACAAGAACTCCAGTGTGCTTTCTCGCTGCAGAGTTTTCTCTCTGCGTCTAAATGATGAATAAAACATCATAAAATAACATCTTACGTCGGCAAAGCTTGTCCAAAATTCGTCCAAAACTTGTCCAAAACTCGTCCGGCGCTGTGAGAGAAAACAAACTGCAAATATAAACACGCAGTAACTAGAAAGAAGAAAATAAAACCTCCATAAACATGTCACATCCGAGATGAATCGATCCAACAAGGTTCTATTCTTCTGGGTCTGAATGCAGAATACTTGTTGATCCTGGGCGCAGTACCTCGTCTTGGCCACTTGGTCACGGGGCAGCGTTAGCATGTGAAGCGGTACCGGGGATTCTGCCAATGAGGACGCGAGTAACCAATGAAGGAAGGCCTGGACTTGGGTCTGCATCAAGACCCCCTCAGTCAAGACCCCTTAGTCAAGACCCCTCAGTCAAGACCCCCTCAGTCAAGACCCCCTCAGTCAAGACCTCTTCAGTCTGACCCCATCAGTCAAGACCCCCTAGTCAAGACCACCTTAGTCAAGACCCCCTCAGTCAAGACCCCATCAGTCAAGACCCCCTCAGTCAAGACCTCCTCAGTCAAGACCCCCTCAGTCAAGACCTCCTCACTCAAGACCTCTTCACTCAAGACCCCCTCAGTCAAGACCCCCTATACTAGACGGTAGATCGTGCGATCGGAGGTCTTTGAACGCCTCGCCGTGTGAACTCGGCTCTCGCCGCTCAGCACTTCACCGGCTGGAGGAGTTCTGGAGTCGGGTCGGAGGTCGAATGAGGCTGAGAGCCAGAAGAGGTAAAGGTGTGACCCCCCCCCCCAAAAAAACAACAACCACCGAGCTGAAAGTAGATGAAACGCTCCTGGAGTCGGGCGACGGTTCTCTTCCCATTTTCCGTCATGACCTGATTTCTCCCGACAACTTGCTTTGTGTTTTGTGTGTTTTGTGTGTTTTGTGCTGAGTGTAAGGCGGAAAACAATAAGAGAGTAAAGAAAACCAACAGTGCAAATATATTTAGCAACAGGGAGAGAGAGAAAGAGACAGAGAGAGAGAGAGAGATAAGGAAGAGGAGAGCGAGGGAACAGTCAGAATAAAGAAAAAGGAGCAAGTCGGAGATGGAAGCAGGGAGAGGGGAATAGGATCAAATGAAGGAGAGACGGAGAGGGAGTGAGAGAGAAGCTCAGATGACACATAAAACAAAGATGAGACACCTGGATAGGAGAGGGAGAGGAGAGAGAGAGAGAGAGAGAAGGGAGAGAGAGAGAGAGAGAGAGGAGGCTGTTGCTGGAAAAATAAATAAAAATAAAAATGTAGATAGACACCTCGGAGAAAAAAAGAGAAAAGACAGAAGCGGGATCCAGTGTGCGCATGGGGCCGGAGAAGAGGAGGAGGAGGAGGAGGAGGGGGAGGGGGAGGAGGAGGAGGGGGAGCTAAAGAGGAGTGGAGGGGACGAGACGGGCGAGGGAGGACCGGTAAGAGGAGAAAGAGAGAGAGAGAGAGAGAGAGAGAGAGAGAGAGAGAGAGAGAAGCAGATACGGAGGTCCACAGACAGCAGCGGCGTGCAGAGTGCAGCATGCAGGCTCGCTGTTGACGCTGCAGTTGGATTTGAACACACACACACACACACACACCCCTGAGGAGTGTATGAGACATGCCCAGGCTGCCCTCCATGGACACACACACACTGGCAGGGCACCAGAGAGGAAATACAGCAGACCCCCGAGCCTGAGGACCGTTGGAGAGCAGCATGTTTTTTGGTGAGTTTGCATGCGTTGTAATTTCATGTGTGTGTGTGTGTGTGTGTGTGTGTCTGTGTGTGTGTGTGTGCGCGCACAGATTCCTTCATCTAAATGTGTGTTCTCGCTCGGTCTGGAGAGAAGAAGCGCTGGTTTCCATTAGAGGAAAAAAAAAAAAAGAGTGAAGTCACACACCTGGGTTCTGTGTGTGTGTGTGTGTGTGTGTGTTCACTAAATGTGCTTTATCACTGTCAAAATACAGTGAATGCAACTGCACACACACACACACACACACACACTCCCCGTCTCCTTAAATCTGGGTTCTAGCTGTTCTGCAAAGTAAAAAAAAAGAAAAGATGGAGAGGAGAGCCGGCTGCTGCTACGGCATAACATAACGAAGAAGAAGAAAAGTAAGGAAGGAAGGAAGGAAGGAAGGAAGGGAGGAAGGAAGGGAAGGGAAGCGTGAAGCGCTCCTAAAACTGTTGAATGAACCTGCCCACCAGGTAACCCGTCGCTTTATTGAACACGAGCTCCGGGTCGCAGCGCGGCCCCCCAGTGATGGGTGTGTGTGTGTGTGTGTGTGTGTGTCAGGAGCCTTCAGAGCAAAGGACCCCACCATTAGCTTTTCATGGAGGAGGCTTAAGAAGACTTAATGCCTCGTCAAGTGCTCTTCTCACAGCTGGCTTACAGTCACAAAGGAGGAATAATTACACGGGGATCCGGAGTTCTGAGTGTGTGTGTGTGTGTGTGAGGGTGGGGGATTTGTTAAATGAAAAGACTCTTTATCTTTTTTCCCTCTTTTCTTCTCATTCCCGGGGATTAAAGAGATCTGTAGTTACAGAGCGAGAAGGATTTTCTCTTGTTATGCTATATACACAGAGCGGGGGGGGGTATGAATGAATAGGATGTCAGGTGCTTCCACGCCGCAGAAGCCCGGGTCAGGTTCTGAAGAGCATGAGAGGTGATGATGATGATGATGATGATGATGGGTTTCAGGTTGAGTGGATGGGTTTGGATCCCCCCCACTCCAAAAAAAATGTGGAGGGGCTCAAGATATCTCTAAGTTTCTACGTTTTTTTTCTTTATTCTTGGGGGTCAACACGTCGCCCGCTGCACTCGGACTAAAGGTCAGCGGACAGGAAGTCCGAGCGGCGTGTTAAACGTCCTTTTGGTTAACCTCAGATTACAGAGTTGGGGGGGGGGGGGCAGCGGTTGTTGGATCTCAGTTGGAGGCAGCTTTGTTTATTAGCGCTACGCTAATCTGCGCGTTGTGCACCTCGCGGCCACAACGACAACATAAAAACGCTTCGGTGAGATTTATGGGAATCTCTGAGGAGTTTTTTTATGGTGGGAAAGGTTAATTGGAAAATCTGTGGAAGTGAAAGTGAAAGTGTGGCTTTTTGTTTTGGTTTGTTAGAGAGAGAGAGAGAGAGAGAGAGAGAGAGAGAGAGAGAGAGAGAGAGAATGCTTGAATTCAACCCTTTGTTTGATGTATTCGGGGTGAAATGATTTCTCCTGATCTGGGAGAGCGTTAAGGACCAAAGAATACAACCCGGCTCCCAAGAAACACACGCCGGCGTTTAATCCCGTCGCCGGGCAGACAAACGACTTCCAGCCATATTCAGATTCATCTTTATAATTGGATTTATGTTTTGTTTTTTTTCGCCGAGAGAAGGAAAGGAAAGGAAGGGAAAGGAAAGGAAAGGAAGGGAAGGGAAGGTCTCTCTCGCCGAGGCCTCTCCGGCCCGATGTCATCGGGGGAGCGTCCGGGTCCGGGAGGCGAGCCGGCGCAGGGTGATCCATTATTAACGCCGCCCCTCCAGCCGCCGTTGTGACTCTCTCTCTCTCTCTCTCTCTCTCTCTCTCTCTCGGCGTGCTGCCGCGGGAGGAGGAACGCTTCGGCGGTCTGGTCCAATGAGCTCGCTCCTCAACGCCTCGCGCCCGCGTCATTACCCACGGGCCCGGCGGAGGAGCGAGTAAACAAAAGGCCGGCGACGGCGGCGGCTGTGAACTTTCTCATCAAACCTGATCGACGTTTTTCGAAAAAAAGTCGGACGCCGTCTCGTGGTTCCGCGTGGTTCCAGCTCTGTGTTCGGCCCCTGCCCCGAAAAACTAAACCCCAAAACATCTCCGAGAGCCGCAGGTTCGGTGAGAGCGGACTGTGGTGATTGAATTAGAAGGTGTTTAAGGAGACGAGCCCCTGGAGCACCACACACACTCGATAAGGGCTTCACAGCTGCATTCACTGGAGCTGTTTGAGCCACACACACACACACACACACACACACACACATTTAAGTATTAAACAATGAGTTTGGCGTCATGTTTTTGAGGGCGGTCTGCTCTCCTTCTCCCGGGAGAGGGGGGGGGGGGCTTTTCATTCACTTGACGTGTTAGGTGTAACTACTTATTACCTTTTGTATTAATCGTCTTAATAAATGCTCCTGAAAGTGTGAATTCACCTTTTTGTTTTTTCCTCCACTACAATCGTCTTGTTTTTTTTAATTTTCTTTTTTTCTTATTTTCTTCCGCTCGTTATTTTTAAAGACTCTCCGTGAGTCGATGACAGCGTCAGCCGGGGACACTCGGCCCGCCTGGGCCCTGCACTCTGCAGTCAAAATACGGAACTCAAATATTAACTTTCTTCTTTTTTTAAATCGAATATTGACACCTCCGGGGAAAAAAACCGAAAAATAAACCTAAGTGATACTTATGACCGCCATCTGTGACTTCTTCCAGTTTTTCCTGCTGGAACATCTTGAAGTGGGTGTGCCTGTGCGTGTGTGTGTGTGTGGGTGTGTGTGTGTGTGTGGGTGGGTGTGGCGCTCAGAGGTCAGGGGTCAAAGGTCACATCAGCAGCCAGACGTCTTCTGTTTTCCAGCTCTGCCTTTATATTTATATATAAATACATATGTTTAACCTCTTTTCTTTCTGAAGCGAGTGCAGACGCTCTCTCTCTCTCTCTCTTTCCGCGGCGGCTGGAATGCGCGTCGTTGTGTTTCGGCACGTTTATTTTTTAGGGGGATTGTGTAGTCGCCGCACGTCGCTCTCTCACATTGCGCCTCCTCGTTTGACCTCAGACGGGTGGAGCTGCAGGACGGTACGCGAGGGTCACGAGAGGCTCCGCCCCATCGGCGTCCGTCCGGCTCATGCACCCCCCACACAGCTGTGCTGCACTACTGCACACTGCAGCACTGTGTACTCCACGGGACTACTTTGTAGCCGGATCTACTTGTTGGGCGGAGGGATTTTCTTGGATGCCATCAGACCCTCGATGTGCTCGTCGATCCTCATGTTCACATCCTCGGGATGAATCGTGTTTATTAATCCAGCTCCCTGTCGCCTCATGATCAACAGATGATGTTGTTGTTGTTGTTGTTGTCTATTTTATTCAGTCAATCATTGCAATACAATATTATTTTATATAATACACAAAATTGAAAGAGTGAAGAGGTATAGGTAGAAGAAAAACATGCTTTTGTATTCCTATCCTAAATTATTCTAATTAAATAAATCCGAAACAATTTATTTTAAATAAAGAAAAATAATAATACAAAATAAAGAAAAAATAATAATAAAAAATAAAGAAAAGAAAATAATAAATAAATAAATAGAAAAATAATATTATATATATATCCACATTCATCTTCCATATACATCTAACCCTAACCCAAAAAACATTGTTTTATAAATAATCCTTTTGAAAACCATAAATGAATTCTTATTCTTATATCCATTTGAAGGTTGTTCCATAATTGAACTCCTACAATAGAAATACATCTTCTTTTAATCCCTTTTTTAGCCTTTTGTGCAGTAAACTTACAAATAAAATATGTATTAAATACAAATGGACGTATCGTCGTCGTCTGTTTGTTCAGCTTCGGTTTTTATCTTCATTTAAGCCGATTCTGATCCAGAAAACCTGTTTTACAGAAAAAAGAAGAAGAAGCTTTTTTCAACCCTGAAATCATGTTGGGACATTTTTTTTCTCCCCTGAGGATGAACCGCAGCGTAACGAGAGTAATCCCCTTAACTGGGGATCCATCGTCATCATACGCCCCCCCCAAATAATATAATATTAAAAAATGTTGTTACACGTAAAATGGAAGCAGAGCCCTCAGAGGTGCTTCATGAAAAGCAGACGGTCAGATTTCACGTTTTGTTGTAAGTTTAAACGAAGCGGTTAGTAGTAGCCGTAGCTTCTTATTTGTTCATTAAACCGTCACGCGACAGTAACGACGAGACGTACGTGTTTTAGGCCCTGAACGCACCATCCCGAAAAAACGTATCGTGAAACCTAAAAAGAAAAACACTTTTTTTTAAAAAGCTCTCCGACCGCAGCTGTGGGCGCCGCGTCACATTTCATCAGCAAACCAAACAAGAGCCTATCAGACACATCCACGAGCCCGTGTGACACTCCTCATCTCGCCGCAGAACGATCGCACACATCGGGCCAGGGGGGGGGCGGGCGGGTCTGTTCCTGACTGTTGTCTTTGGGCCTGCGGGGGCTGACGTCAGGCCGGCATGTCGGTTTGGATGATCCGCCCGCAGGAGGACACGCTTTGCAAAACAAAAAAATCGGGTCGGAGAGGAGGCCGCCGTGTGTTCTCCGTCCAACAGATGGCAGCGCTCCGGCGACTGGGAGGGAAGAGAGTGGGGGGGGGGACAGTCTGTGGTTACCCCCCCCCCTCTCTTCTTCTCTTCTCCTCTAGTCTTTATGACTTTTTTTTGCTTTATCAGTTACCTCCAACCCCTCCCCCCCCCCCCACCACCACCACCTCGGCCTAGGGGACCGATACACGTGACGAACCCTGTTTTTTTTTTAATCGTCTCGAGACGCCGCTGCGATGCTGTAGCTGCCGGCGCTTTGTTCAAATGTGGAGCGATAAAAAAAAATCCAGAACCCCCCCCCCCCCCACACACACAGCCCTCTGGTTCTCATTACAGCTCCACCAAACGGCTTCTTTAATTCCCAGTGTTTTTTTGGAGGGCTGCGACGTTTCTTACAGTTTTCATTGGGGGGGGGGGGGGGTTAAAAATCAGCCCTGTGCTGTTTTCAATTGGTGGTTTATGCAGCGGCCCGCTGGCGTCGGCTCGACAATAAAAGGAGAAGTATTTACTCTGTGTTTGTCCTGGAGATGCGAGGGCCGGCTCCTCGTCGCGCCCGCTGACTCATCGCAAATCGCCCTCGCTCGGGTCCGAGGGGACGGCGGCGGTAGCGAGAACATCTGTTCCCGCATCGCCGCCACTCAGCCGAGTGTGACACTTGTTCTCGGCGCGTAAGCGTTGTTTTCCAACGCGTCTGCGTGCGAGTCGTCGTGCCAATACCGCGAAAAAAAGAGGAAAATTGTTTTTGAAGGAACACGTCGCCGGGTGTTTATATTTCTGAACGCGGATCTTACGTCATCGCGACGAGGCGCCGCCGAAAAACACCGAGCGGGAAGCGAGGCGTGGGACCTCGCAGGTGTGTGGTTAGCATCAAAATGAAAGCAGGTTTTTTTGGGGGGGGTAATGGGTTTGGATCCCCCCCACACACACACACACACACTTGGCGCCGTTTGGGTCTGATTGTGATTACGAGAAGAGAATTCGTGAGCCTGCAGCCGCGACTCGGCGCCAAGAGGAGAGCCTTCTCCTCTTCGTGGCGGCGGCGGTTTGGATTCTCGGGGAAGAACACGAGTTAGAAGTTAGAAGTAAATAAACGCACACAGTGTGTACTTGTACGTCAAAAGCACTTGTGAAGAAACGGGAACTTGTCGGCGTGGCGATGGAGACACGACGGGGGACTCTGACGAGCGTGAAGTTAAAGAGTTACAACTTTGTGAAGGAATAATCTCAGAAAAGTCAGTTATTTTGTATATAATTCTTTAATCTGAGCATGAAATTCCATTCCTGACCTCGGCATCGATGTCTCGCGGCCTTCGACGAGTGCATTTGGCATAAAATTTGTCCGCTTCCGATATGATAATTTTTAAATATCAGATTAATTTATTTCAGCATAAAAATACATTCTTGATCGCGGGACCTACAATTAAAGTCTCAACAGCTTTTTTAGCTTATAAAAGCGTGAAAATGGACCTTCAATTTTGATTATCGTGTATATCAGATGTTAAAAATCTGGATATCCCGAAAATGTGAGATAGGAAATTTTTGAATAAACATGAATGATAAAAAAAAATTCATTAATTAAAAATAAAATTGGAGATTTTTGGGATTTTTATGCTATGTTGACCAACAGAAAAAATTATAAAATGTTGGCATTAATTTAAATCAAATAAACTCTGTATCCAAAACTAAGAATGTCTCACTGTGTTAAATATTGACATCATATTTTACGATGCAGAACCGACTCTTGAAGGTTTTGGGCGGTGGCCCCCCGGCCCCCCCGTGGCCGACCTGCTGTTCAACATGTTGCATTTGCTCCCCCCCCCCCTCCCTCCCCCGCAGGTAACACATGTCAAAATGGCCTCATGCCCACCTTGATGCGGCCCGCCCTGCCCGCCATCCACACCTCGCTGGGCATGAAGCAGTTCCTCCCGTTCCCATTGGACGCCACGGCGGCGGCCGTGCGCCTCTTCCCGGGCTTCAACGCGGTGAGTCACGTCCTTCTGTTGTTGTTGTTGTTGTTGTTGCGTTCCACCCTTGATCGGATGTTACGATGCTAGGAGACGAGACGGATTCTGTCGTTCAGGGTTCCACGTCTTCGCTTCTAACATCCGCCGCTGACATATGGATATTTATATCCTTTGGTTGGAAGCCGTCGTCACTCGAGGGCCGGATTCCAGCAGAATTCTTATCTCAAAAAATGCTCTTTCTTCTAGTTGCCCTTGAAACATCTCATTCACGAAGCTCCTGAAGCCTCGACAAACTGCGGGGCCTCTGTTGAACATCCTCCTGGGGGGTTCCTTTGAATCAATAATTCATCGCGCGAGCCTCCTTCGTATCATCTCTCTTCGTCGATTTGAAACGTATCGCCGTGGAAACGCCGTGGTTATTCTCATCTGCCGCAGCCAGTTTGCATTTTCGACTCCATCGCAGAAAGACTCATTGACAGCTGTGTCTTTAGGCTCTCGCATCAGAACTCATTAAGCGAGAGACGGTTCTTTTTCCCTTTGAGGAATTTTGGCTCCGGAGCTCCACCTGACTTCTTCGCTTAGCATTCACATCTGTTTCAGTTTTACCCCGACACAGAAATAAAGATATATAAAGACATATTTTACCGTGGAAAAGGGCTGAGAGCCAGCTGGCCTTTCCACCCGTCCAGAAACATTACAGACGTGTGTATTTGAAATGTGCAGCCGATGCTTTTTAAACGTCAGCCGATGCTTTTTAAACGTCTCTCTGCAAAACCTTCGGGGAGTCAACGCTGTTCCCCTTTTTTTTTGTATGCATCTTCTGCGCGTCTCGTGTCACCGTGAGATCGTCTCGATTGGGCGTCACCTCCGCCCGGGGTTGCAATATGTCGTGAGCAGTCTGGAGAACATTTTCTAAATTTTTTTCCACAGCAGAAATGTCGAGAGGAACTTAGTCGAGCCGTCAGCCGTTTTTTCCTAAAATGATTTATGACTGATTTTCTAGATTTGTCTCTGGGAGAAGGATTAGATTAAGTGGAAAATGGAGGCGATGTTACCCTTCGATGAATAAAAGACTCAAACGGCAGGTGAGCTGATCGAGGCCGAAATGTGGAACTGTTCACAGGAAAACAAGTGAACAATTTGGGTTTGGATCCAGCTTTTCTTCTTTCACGACGCTCCTATTGTCTTTACAATTAGCGCCACGTCACATGGTTATTTTACAGAAACGTTAATCTGAGTTCTTTTATCACCACAGAATCACCAACGTGTTTTCTGTCTGTCTCCTTATGGGTTAATTAAGCATTATTTTTCTTTATTATTATTTTTCTTTTTATTATTTTTCTTTATTTTGTATTATTTCTTTTAATTCTTTTATATTAATTTTCTGATTTATTTCATACTAATAAACTGAGGATAGGAATATATAAGCATGTTTTTGCTTCTACCTATACCTTTTCAGTCTTTTTGTTTTGTACATTATATAAAATAATATTGTATTGCAATGATTGACTGAATAAAATACACAACAACCACAACAACAACAATATTACTCATGTGGTAATATTAGTATTGGACAAAAGGTCCACTTACTGGCTTTTATTCATAAACATTTGGTCATGTGATATAACCCGTGGTTGTTTTTCTGGGCAAGATCTCAACTCTTATTTCTGTTTTCAAGAAATTACATTTATATGAAGCAAATTATAAAAAAAACATGTTGGGGAAATGCTACTAATCAACATATCTGTCAGGTACCAACATATAAAATGTTTACGGACAATATACTGTATTTGTTTTCCCAAAATATCAACAATATCAACAAAATTAGGGCAACTCAAATTCTCAGATTGGCGACATGTCTTTGTTTCCTGTGGGTTTAAACCAATTATCTTTAGGATTTAACATTTTCTCACTGTTTTCTTGACATTTTGAAGACCTTTGCATTAATTGACGAATTGAAAAAGAAAAGATCAGCAGATTACTCGATAATAAAAATAACAATAACCATTAGTTTAGGCTTTAAACCCAATGGCGGCCACTCCCCCGTTGTTTCTATGTGATGGGCGTCGGCTTAGTAAATACATTATCACTCTATAGCTTTACTATTTATCTCCTGCGTTGACGTGTAAATGTAAAATTACTCTCGGCGAGCTCTTCGCGTGTCTTTAAACAGCGGCGTCACGTTTCAGAGAGCGGCTCCTCCATCGACCCGTTGGTTAACAGCTTCCTCCTGATGCAGCCGGCCTCCAGACGCAGGCGGCGGCGGCGGTATTGGATTAAAAAAAAAAAAATGTAGCACTCACCCCAACGTGCACTTATACTGTAGCGGGACTCTTGTGCACATCCGTATTGGATCTATCGATCTTCAGTTGTTGTTGCGTTTTTTTTAAAGGAGAAGGTAATCAGGAAGTCGTTGGGCAGAGCTCAAAATCGGCGAGGTCATCAAAAAAATATGATGACTACAGAAACCCCCCGCGGGGATAAACGTCTCCGGGTTTTCTTTTCTTCTCATTTTGTATTTTTCTTCTTCCAGTTTTGTCTTTTTTGAACGATGTGGACGGCTCAATTTTAAAAATGGTTCTGGAAAGAGGAAAGAGGCGTTCAATGACACACCGCTGCATGGAGAGAGATGGAGAAACATGTTGAAGGGCCGAGAGAAAAGAGAGAGAGGAAGTGGGGGACATCACGGAGAAAAGACAACACAGAGGGAGTCACAAGAACACAGTTTAGGATACGACAACGTCGTCTGATCTGTATTTAAATGACTTGAGAAGAAGAAGAAGAAGTAGAAGAAGAAGAAGAGGAAAAAGAAGAAGACGGAGAAGAAAAGGAAGAAGAGGAAGAAGAAGAAAAAGAAGGAGAAGAAGAAGAAAAGGAAGATTAAGAAGAAAAGAAGAAGAAAAGAAGAAGAAAATGAAGGAGGAGAAGAACAAGAAAACTAAAAAGAAGAAGAAAAAGAAGAAGTAGAACAAGAAAAAGAAGAACAAGAATAAGTAGTCGAAGAAGAAGAAAGAAAAAGCCAGTAAAACGTACCTTACAATAATAATAATAATAATAATGATAATAATAGAGAGAAAGTAGTGACCTAATATCAGCGAAACACGATAATAACACAGTGTGCAGCACAATGACACACAATCAAACACAATGAAACACATTCATATGTTGCAAAAGTAATTGAACAAAAATGGAGGACAAGTTGAAGGAGAAGAGCGAGAAAATAGAAGAAATAGGAAAGAAAACACCAGATGAAAAAATAAGAAAAACAGATATGACAGATATTAAACATAAACCACGGAGTGAACGCGGGCTGAGCTGCGAGACGTCGCAGAATAACTGTAAATACTCATATGTGTTCTTAAATAACTTCTTCTGCGTTATCAGCCACACGGCCGATATGGCTCCAGCCAAGCAGTTCATGAGAAGATGTGGATCTCCGACGGTAAAGCGAGCACCGACACCGAGCAGCTGTTTGGATCGAGCGCCGCAGAGTTAGTGATTAAAGGCGGAGTTTGTTTCCGTCTCAACTCCCGCTGACGGAGGTCTCTGCTACATCTGTCTGGGATGAGGTCGTGACGGCTCATGCGGCCCCCCGGGGCGCAATAAAGATTAACGCCCTTAACAGAAAAGAAAATGCCGAAAATAATCCTATCGATGATGACAGATTGAGAGATATGGCGCCGTACGTGATGGCCGCTGTGTTGCGAGCTCCCGGATTTTGTAGCAGTTTTTTTATATTTATTCTTCTTATTGCGACTATTTTTGCACAAAACGTTAGCAGCCGGTTAACGTACGACAGATGCACACTTCTGGAGATTGGATCGGCAGTTGCTCGCCGCCTACCAGAGTTTTTCAACTCTTACTCGGACGTCCCGCCAGGAACAGTAGCGGAACTATCTCCGTCCATTTTAGGCGCGATCTCACGCAAACGTCGCCGACGGAGGGGGAAGCGAGCTGGCGTGCTGGTTAGGCTGAGACGTCGAGCCAATCGACCCCCACTACCCACCATTTTACTGGCAAATGTACAGTCTTTGGACAATAAGCTATGCGAGCTACAGGCTCGTATTCAATTCCACCGGGAAACTAAGGACAACTGCATCATCTGCCTTACGGAGACATGGATGTCGGAGGATGTTGCCGACTCAGCCATCGAACCGGCAGGATTTTCCGTCCACCGGGCGGACAGAACAAAGACTCTCTCTGGTAAAGATCGTGGAGGGGGGGTATGTCTCATGATAAACAGATCTTGGTGCAACCAAAGTCATGTACATACTCTCAAGTCGTTCTGTTCCCCGGACCTGGAGTACCTAATGCTCATGTGTCGACCATTCTGGCAGTCACCGTAACTGCTGTGTACATTCCGCCTCAAGCTAACACGGACATAGCGCTGAAGGAACTCTACGGGCGATCAGCGAGCAGGAGTCGGCACACCCGAGGCTGCTTTTGTTGTGGCGGGGACTTCAACAAAGCGAACCTGAAGAAAGTTCTCCAAGTTTTACCAACACATAAAAGCAACACGAGGGGAGCGGATTCTGACCACTGCTACACTCCCTTCCGGATGGATACAAAGCCCTCCTCCGCCCACCGTTCGGCAAATCGGACCACCGCTCCATCCAACTACTCCCTGCCTACAGGCAGAGGCTTAAGCAGCAACCAATCGCTGTGAAGGAAGTGCAACGCTGGTCGGACCAATCGGAGTCTATGCTACAGGACTGTTTTGAACGTGCGGACTGGGATATGTTCAGGGTCGCGTCGGACAACAACGTCAGTGAGTACGCGTCCTCAGTCACCGGGTTCATCAAGAAATGCATAGATGACGTTGTTCCTACCAAGTCGGTTCGGATTTATCCCAACCAGAAACCGTGGATAAATGGCGATGTTCGCTGCACTCGCGTAACACCGCCTTTGACTCGGGAATATGGCGGAATACAAAGAGCCCGCCACGACCTCCAGAAGACCATCGGCTCTGCCAAGCGGGAGTTCAGGAACAAGGTGGAGGAGAAGCTCAAGAGCCATGACGTGAGAGGTGTGTGGAAGGGCTACAGACAATCACGGACTTCAGAGGGAGAACCAGCGGTGAAGAGAACTCCTCTACCTCCCTCCCAGGCGAGCTAAATACATTCTTCGCTCGGTTCGACGTGAACGGCAGCCCGCCAAGGCAGCGCCGCCGAGGAGACCAGCCTGCTGATCATCTCAGAGGCTGACGTGCGCAGAGCCTTCAAGCGGGTGGACATCCGGAAGGCAGCAGGTCCCGACCACATCCCGGGGCGCCTCAGAGCATGTGCAGACCAGTTGGCAGGAGTCTTCGCAGACATCTTCAACCTCTCCCTGTCCCAGGCTGTTGTTCCTGAGAGCTTCAAGATGTCCACCATTGTGCCTGTCCCCAAACACCCCAAGGTAACCTGCCTGAATGACTGGAGACCCGTAGCCCTCACCTCGATTGTCAGTAAATGCTTGAGAGGTTGGTCAAGGACTTCATTTGTTCCATGTTGCCTGCCACGCTGGACCCATGGCAATTTGCATATCGTCAAAACAGATCCACCGACGACGCAATTGCCATGGCACTTCACACCGCCCTTTCCCACCTGGAGGAGGAACTGTTGTGTGCGAATGCTGGTTGTGGACTACAGCTCAGCGCTCAACACTATTGTTCCCGCCAAGCTCGACACCAAGCTCAGAGGTCTAGGCCTGCACTCTACCATGTGCAGCTGGATACTGGACTTCCTGTCGGGCCGCCGCCAGGTGGTGAGGATGGGCGGTACCACCTCAGAGCCGCTGACCCTCAACACGGAGCCCCTCAGGATGCGTGTTGAGCCCTCTCTCTACTCCCTGTACACCCACGACTGCACGGCCATGCACAGCTCCAACGTCATCATCAAGTTTGCTGACGACACAACAGTGTTGGGGCTGATCACCGGCGCACGACGAGACAGCCTACAGGGAGGAGGTTGGATCACTGGTACAGTGGGGCCAGGAGAACAGCCTCGTCCTCAACGTCAAGAAGACCAAGGAGCTGATCGTGGACTACAGGAAGCGGAGAGGAGAGCACACCCCATCTCCATAGACGGAGTTGCAGTAGAGAGGTCAGCAGCTTCAAGTTCCTCGGCGTGCACATCTCCGAGGACCTCACATGGACCACGCACACCACTCACGTGGTGAAAAGGGCCCAACAACGCCTGTATTTCCTTAGGCGACTGAGGAAATTCAACATGGCCCCCGCATCCTCAGAACATTCTACACCAGTACCATCGAGAGTGTTCTGACAGGTTGCATCACCGTCTGGTACGGGAACTGCACCGCCCTGGAGCGTAGGGCACTACAGAGGGTGGTGCGGTCGGCACAGTACATCGTTGGAGGTGAGCTTCCTCCATCCTGGACATATACACCAAGCGGTGCGTGGCCAGGGCCAAACGGATGCTGAAAGACAATAACCACCCCGCCACAAACTGTTCACCTTCTACCGTCAGGCAGGCGATACCGCAGTATCAAGTGCCGCACAAACAGACTGAGGGACAGCTTCTTCAGTCAGGCCATCAGGCTGCTGAACAAGGACTGAGACCCTCATTAACACTACACACCAGAACATATTCTGTGAATATCTATGGCCATGGTGTATATTTTATTACATTGTTTATATATATATATATTGTATATATATATTGTATGTATATACATATATATATATATAGTCTCAAAAAGTGTATATTTTATTACATTGTTTTATATATATATATTGTCATGATGTATATTCTATTACACTGTTTTATATATATATTGTTAATACTTTCTTCTTTTTTGTGTGTGGATATTGTATAGTTTATTCTCATTCTTATTCTTTTTTTTAGTCTGCTACTGCTGTCGGGTGTTTTGCACATAAGAATTTCACGAACCGATTATACTTGTATAAAAGGGGATGTGACAATAAAAACTTGAAACTTGAAACTTGAAACAGCCTCTCACCGGGAAAACACACACACACACACACACACACACACATTATTGGATTTGTGTTCCATCTGCGCTACAAGAAGAAAATATAGTGGGGAAAAAAAGAGTGTGTGCATGTCCACACCTGCATGAAATGGGACTCATTCCAAAGTCTCTTGTTCTGGGCTGAGTGACTGAGACGATGAGGGAGTGTATAGTCGGGGGGGGGGGGGTTCTTCCTCCCTCGTGGGCCTCCTTAATTCACGGAAATGTAACAGAAGAATGTGGCTTTGAGTGCATAAGAAAAACCCGACCTCGTGCGTGTAAGTGTCACGAGACGCACGGCGGTATAAAAAAAAAGGTCTTTCGGGAGGCTCGAGTCTGAAGGAGCTCACGGACATGTTGAAGTTCAGAGTGGAAAAGAAGACGGTCGGGGGTTTATTAGCAGGTGTGGAGCCCTTACATCGACTGGTCTGCAGCTCGTGGACCGCCACCTGGAAGCCAGGAGGTCAGGGTTAATGGAGATGGAGTCATGGAGTCATGGGGTCATGGCGCCAAAAGCCCAAATCTTGCTTTAAAAAACAAAAACAAAAAACAAGAAGTACAACATATTTTTTTAAAAGGGTGAGGGTGTAAAGAGTGTCTTAGGAAAGAGTGTCATGAAAGGGTGTCATTTGAAAGAGTGTCATAGGAAAAGGTGCGATAGGAAAGAGTGTAACATTGGAAAGGATGTTATAGAAAAGGGTGTCATAGGAAAGGGAGTAAAGAGTGTCTTAGGAAAGGGAGTAAAGGGTGTCATATAAAGAGTGTGATGTGACAGAGTGTCATAGTAAAGGGTGTCATATAAAGAGTGTGATGTGACAGAGTGTCATAGTTAAGGGTGTCATATAAAGAGTGTGATCTGACAGGGTAACACAGAGTTGTTCAACGGGGGTGAAATGCAAATGATATCTGCAGAACACAAACACCCTGAATGCAGCATCATTACATCATTAGACCTTCAGCGCCGATTAAACCGCCTTCATTACTTAGTAATTGGTTGCCGTGGCGACTCTGGAACAAAGATATTCCCACCTTCATAATTAAATCTATTTAAAGTCGTATCTACTGAACTTCTGCACAGATTCAATATGGTTTGGTCTAGAAGAAGAAGAATTAATTGTGTAGAATTTAATTTAAATTGGGGATTTTTAATTTCAGGGCAGATAAAATTAATAAAGATGAGCGTCGTTACGCCGGGGGAAGGAATGGAAGAATTCTCTCAACCAATCAAATCCTTTCCCCTGACCTTCGAACCTGAATCCCTTTGACACCGACGTGGACCGGAACAACAGGAACGTGTAATGGAAGAGAAAAGTGTGTGTGTGTGTGTGTGTGTGTGTGTTTGCGTTGTCTTTCGTGGGCCCCGGAAAATAAGACCTCTCTCTCTCCCGGGGCGACATTTGTCTGGGAGAAACAAAACAAAGTCTGTTTCCCCCCGCAGAGTAATCAGGATCCGGATTCATCAATTCTGCGCGGCGGGAAAATTGCTTTGTAGTCCGGCAGCACCCTCCCCCCCCCCCCCTGCACCCCAGTCCCCCCAACCTCACCTGCACCCCCCCACCCTACCCTGCGACAACGTTAACATCGGCGGCTGCAACGTGCGCTTTGACAAAGCTTTTGTTCTTATTGTCGTCGCTTAGCAACGCATTGTGTGCTTCTGATTTATATATTTACACGTTTAAAAAAGTCCGATTTATTATGGAAAAAGTGACCATTTAATAACTCGCACATATTATAATTCATTTATATTTATTAAATGACAATTTGTAAAGGATTTTTTTAAATGTATGCTAATTTTAAATATAAAAAGAAATAAAAATCGCAGGGTCTTTGCGAGTTACTGAGGTCACTTCACTCACGGGCAGTGTGCAAAATACGATTTTGCACACTGCACCCCCCCCCCCCCCTGACAGCCTCGTCTCAAGGGGGGAGGCGGAGTCTCTCCAATCATGAGCTGATTACTCCCGTCTTTTAAAAGCTTATTAACGGACGTCAGTTTTCATGATCAGAGCCTCCAAACATTCAATCATGAGTAAATGAACGGGGGGGGGGGGGGGCGATGACTCATCGTAAGCCAGAGCGAGCGAGGGGCCAAGAGTCCTTTTACACGGCGGCCATTTTGAAATGTCATTGAAGGGTAAACGCAGGTGTCATTATTCATTTTAATAACGTTAGCCGGTGCGCGGCGGCTCGCTAACGACACACTGAGGAGAACCATCGCATCCCGTGTCAAGACATGACATGAACTGACTTTGTGCATACCTGTTGCTATGGTGACGTGTCGTACCTCTCAGCCCCTCGGAGAACTTTAGCAGCTTCAGGCTCGTCGTTTTGGTTTTATGGTCGTTTACTTTTATTTATTCTTCCTCAAACAGCGAGATATCGCTTCTCTGAATGGAGGCTGGTGCCGGATGTGTAAATAGTGTGTTAGTCGAAACACCTCCAGTTCACCAAGGGGATTCAGGATATTAAGAACTACTCCCCTCCCCCCCCCCCTCTTGACTTCATCCTCTTCGCTTCTTCCAAAGTTGACTTTCACATGACGTATGATCGAGATAGAAATGAAAAGAACAAAGGTTGTTTTTTCTCTCGCAAACACTCATTTGATTTACACGTGTCCCATAAACATCTAATGGACTCAATACATTCTATTTCCACGGCCTGGAAAATGTGCAAAGCCAAATAAAAGCAGCAGCGGCGAGAGGATGAAGATCAGAAGCCGAGCCGCCCGGCAGCCAGCGCACCTGCTGAGTGGAGCGCATCTCTGTGGAAAGCAGCCGTATCACTGAGCTCACCCCCCCCACACACACACACACAGACACACACACACACAGACACACACACTCACACTCACACACACACACACACACACACACACACACACACACACCGAGTGGAAGCTTCATGTTGGCGGAGCTCGTCTCGATGCGTCTCCCACGATAATATTTCACTCTCACCGGATAGCTGCCAGCTCACCACTCTCTTTCTTTCTCCTCTCTCTCTCTCTTTTCCCCTCACCCTCTCTCTCTCTCTCTCGTCCTCTCTCTGGTGGAGTGCAGAGATAATACCGGGGGACTCTAGATGATTCTTTATGGCGGCGCTGAGGCTGCAGTCCGCCGCCCCGCCTCCTCGTCTAAGTGACCCGGGCGTCACGGCAACAACCCAGAAGCTCCTCCGGGGGTTTGAATCCTGTCAGAGCGTCGGCCGTGGCGTGCGATAACCGCCGGACGCCGGGGGTGTCCATGTGTGATTGTTTCCTCGTTTCAGGATTCTCTCTCTCTCTCTCTCTCTCTCTCTCCGCACATCAGAGTCTTCGGATGTCTGTTTTCTCTTATTCGATGTTCTTTTGAAGCGATACGAAAAGAATATGTCAGCTTTTAAATGGCCAGCTGGTCGCCCGTTAAAGGAGGGAATAGTGCTCAATTTGAGAAGTTCAAGAAGGTATGTAGCCGTCATTAGAGGCTCTAGTCCACCCCCACCCAGAAAAACACACACCATGACATCAGATGTGGCATGTTGCTGTTGATAATTTGCTATGTTTTACCAAAAAAGAGAAAACAAGCGTGAAAAACAAAAGTTTCCGACAAAATATCTGGAATTTCGTACCAAACATGAGAGAAAGGAAGAGAGAACCATCCGGAACGGCTCCACAGGTGAAATTCCTCACGTTTTTCATGATAACCTGAACCCATTGGCACTTTGCTAAGTCCCGCCCCTTGAGCACAGACTGGCCAATCGTAGCGTAGCACTGGTCTGCTCCGCCCCATTGACTCTCATCCAATCCTCTCTTTTTTTAGGCTGGTTTTGTGGATTTTGGATAGAGTCGTATTCAATATTGCGTCATCGTTAAACTCATTTCCCGAGGGGTTGGAGGGAAGATGTTTCTACGTTAAGTTTGTGTAGCCGAGTTTGTTAGCATTGACTAGCGTTAGCTACTGAAGGTAGACTGTAGATACAGAACTCCTCACGGAGCTCTGACACCTTGACTATGGAGCCACAAGGGGGCGGAGCTTAGTACGGCATCAAGTAATTCACAAAAAAACCATATTTTTTATTTAATTTCCCACTTTCCCATATTTTTCTGTATGACACACCGGATAGTTCTAGCTCCCTTGTTGATACACATCATTAAAAAAGTCGCTTTGGTTCCCTAAACTAAAAAGGTATAGCGACTTATTGTCATAGATGACAATGAGATATACGACTGGGATGAATTTGGATCATACATTTCACAAGTTTATAAGAAGAGCATTGGCTCTATTTTATAATCCTCTTCTTCTGCCTCCAGTCTGATTCTGTCCTTTGCCAGAAAATCTGCGGTTTGTGTTTTTCCCATTGACGTTTCACTCAAGAAATCCGTTTCTATTGCCTCCTAAAGACAGCTGTGTGTGAGTTTCCCAGCATGCTCTGACATACGTCCCTCGGTAGTCTCATCCCCTGTAAGTGCGTTAGCGTTAGCGTTAGCGTTGGCCTCCACTGGGCGACCAGCTGGAGCGCGGAGACGAGACGTCTGCACCTGCAACGCCGTTTCTTCTTCCCCTCGTAATAAAAAGCACACAAGGCCCGGGGGGAGACGACCCCGGGGTCTTGTTGTTGCTACGGAGACGAAGTTGATGGGGATTTTACAAGAGTGACGGAGTCTGTGGAATGAATCGATGTTTTGAAGAGACGACCTGGGGGGTGGGGGGGGTACAAGGTCTTCAGTGACACTTCCTGTTTGTCATTATTGATACTTCCTGTTTGTCTTTAGTGACCCTTCCTGTTTGTCTTCAGTGACACTTCCTGTTTGTCTTCACTGATAATTCCTGTTTGTCTTTATTGACACTTCCTGTTTGTCTTCAGTGACACTTCCTGTTTGTCTTCACTGATAATTCCTGTTTGTCTTTAGTGACCCTTCCTGTTTGTCATTATTGATACTTCCTGTTTGTCTTTAGTGACACTTCCTGTTTGTCATTATTGATACTTCCTGTTTGTCTTTAGTGACCCTTCCTGTTTGTCTTCAGTGACACTTCCTGTTTGTCTTCACTGATAATTCCTGTTTGTCTTTATTGACACTTCCTGTTTGTCTTCAGTGACACTTCCTGTTTGTCTTTATTGACACTTCCTGTTCTTCTTCAGTGACACTTCCTGTTTGTCTTCAGTAATAATTCCTGTTGGTTTTCACTGATAATTCCTGTTTGTCTTTATTGGCACTTCCTTTTTGTCTTTATTGACACTTCCTGTTTGTCTTCATTGACACTTCCTGTTTATCTTTATTGACACTTCCTGTTCTTCTTCAGTGATTATTCCTGTTTGTCTTCATTGTCACTTCCTGTTTGTCTTCATTGATACTTCCTGTTTGTCTTCAGTGACACTTCCTTTTGTCTTCAGTGACACTTCCTGTTGTCTTCAGTGACACTTCCCCTCCTGTAAAGGCTTTCTCGTATATTTCTCTCTGCGTGAGCTTCCAGGAAACTCAAACAACGGTCAACTAGAGGTCATTTCCTTTCTTTCAATCATTTTAATTTTACGCTTTTACAAGTTACACATGACCAGAAAACAACAAAAAACAACAACAAATTAAAAAAAATTACACAACAGCATAAGAACCAACTATACGAACAATCAGACAATGACAGAAAAACACAGACAGAAATCAAACATAAATCATCATCCATTCTACATATGTAACCTACTATAATAATCGTTACACACACAGGATTATGTACAACATGGTCGCTACACAGGAAGCCAGACACATCAACCAATGCTAAAAAGAAAGAAGGGTACAACAGAATTCCAGGAAACAGGAAACCCCCTAATATGTCCGTCAAAACCATGAAATCATAAAAAAATGAAAATGAATGGAGGTCATTTCCCATGAGGAGGAGGCAGCTGCGTTGGTAGTGAGGAAACTGGGCTGAGAGTCAAGGATGGGAATTATTTGTTTGGCCCAAAATGCAAGTGCCGTCGCTGAGTTTGTAGTTTGAGGAGCGCAACAACCCCGTAAAGGAAGTTTCCTCGAAGTAAAGCTAAAGATGAACAACTTCAGAGCCGGATCCGAAGCGTGAAGCTGGACGCTCGCGTTGCGTTGTTCGGGGTTTCCAGGCGGCTCGTGCATTTTTCTATCCGAGCTCATTGATTTTTTTGGGGAAATCCAATAGACGGCCACACACTCCTCGGGCCCCTCTCTCTCGTTAACACGGCATCGGCCCGGTTTGATATTCACGGTGGAATATTACGAGAAGATAAATCGTTTAATCTTCGTTTTTATTGAACCCTGTCACGAGCGAGACGCTCTCCTCCATCCTGTGGCTGCGGCTGAAGCACTCTGATAGAATGATGGAGTAGGAATTAGCCAGCGAGGGAATTTAGAAAAATAAATAAAACACGATCGAACTCCATCCCTCTCCAGTTTCACTGCGCGGTGATTCATATGCAAAAAGACTTCCAATCTGCTGACGCTGCACTATTCCAGAACATATTAAAGGTGGAGGTGGAAAGACAAACGCATTATTATTTGAAGCACGTGTTTTTTGTCAAAAAATAAATATTACATGCAGGTAACTATATTTGGTCTTCATGAAGATGGTTTCTCAATGTCCTTCGTTTTGCATTCTTTGAGAGGTCACATGTCAATCAAACAATGTGGGCGGGGCTTAAACTACTTTTTAATGGTTTTTTTGTTCATGTTTGGGTTCCTATAAAATAAAATTGTATGCAGATACAATGTCGTCACCATCAACTTGTTTACCGATGACATCGTTGTGTTTCTTTGCAAAAGGCCGTTCCAGGAGTTGTGGGAATTACTTTTAAATTACAATTACTGTAATAATTTACCTAGTTTTGCAATTCAGCTAATCCAAGTCGAACAATATTAAAGCAACTTTAAAGAATCATTTCCTTAAAGAGTTCTTCAAAGTACCTATAAAGGTCTCTCAAAGAACCTTCAACAAATGGTTCTTGAAGGCACCATTTCTGGTTCCACAAAGAACCTTTCAAACCAGAGATCGTTAAAGAACCATTTCCTTAAATAGTTCTTCAAAGAACCTTCAACAAATAGTTCTTGAAGGCACCATATCTGGTTCCAAATCGAACCTTTCAAACGAGGGTTTCTAAAGAACCATTTCCTGAAATAATTCTTCAAAGAACCTCGAAAGGTGTCTCAAAGAACCTTCAACAAATAGTTCTTGAAGGCACCATTTCTGGTTCCACAAAGAACCTTTCAAACCAGGTTCTTTAAATTACATTTCACTGGTTACTTTGCATTACTTTAAGTCAACTAGATGAATCAATACTCGTGCATGTGTCCGCCGGGCTGCAACATAATCAATGTTCTACCTATTTAATTGTGAGAAACAACTTTGTTAGCTATGCACACAGTGATGTCACTCCCCCCTTTTTACTTAACATACTAAATAACGGCAACATGTCGATGCAGCGAAGGCATATTTCACATGAGGCCATTGTTTGAGAGTCCTGTAGTGTGAATAAACATGCATGGAGGTATATCATGCTTTATTTTAAAATGTAATCATGCGTCAGTTATCTGATTACGTCCTTTTTTCTCTTTAACTCTAATGGAATGTATATTTTGTGTTACGTGACGCCGTTCCATGTATTCTGTTACCCCCCATACCCGTCTGTTGGTGGTCAGGAGCAGCTGCAGTGGGAAACAACATTCACTTCTACGTGAGGGGAAACATGCATTAAAAATCAAGTCAAACAGTTTGTGACACTACATCCAAAATGTTTACTTCAAGAACTTTGTATTTATTTATCCTCGGTGATTTAGCTTTGATTTGCTGGACAGGCACAAGACAGAGAATAGCCCAAACTATAATAATGGATGATTGGTTTGCTCCGTGGAATCCTCACAGGCCGCTGACGCTTTGAGGTCACGGGAGGACCCGGTGCAGGAGGAGGGGTACATCGCTGTTACGTGGGTATCTCTCATCTCAGCTGGACTGGGGACCTCGAGGGAGCTCTCCCAGTTCCTTATGTTCCTACCGATGGGGCCCGGTGGTGTGATGGGAAAACATTCATAAAAACAATGCATCCGTGTGAGACAAGTGCAAAGAGAGCAGAGGAAAGGGAAGAAATGGGACTGCACACACACACACACACACACACAAGCAAAAAGAAGAAGTCAAGAGTTACAGAGAAATGGGGGAGAAGAAATACAAATAAAAGAAAGAGGAGACGAACAAGAAGTGGCGTCTGGAGCCGGCCCCGGTCTCTTAAAATCACGTTCCAATACGATGACGCTACGTTGTCGATTATGTTTCCAGGGAAACATTTCCCCCCGGATTATATTTGTTCCATAATAGGCGATATGTTGAAATAATGTAAGAAACGTACATATATTTTAAGCCAATTCAACTCAGTCGTTCTGTTTCACTTCACTCAGTCGTGTTTAAAAACCCTCGTCTGGGTTTAGTTGTATGCGAACATGTTTGGTTGCTGGAGCGGGAAAGAGGGTGTCACTAATGGGACTCAAATAATGAGCCAGACCAGGGGCGTGGGTCGGATTCACAGATCAGGGGGGCCAAGCCCCATGGGGAGTGGCAAGGGAGTATACGTCTGTAATTTCTTTAGGGGGGGCCCCGGATATCCATGGTTTGATAAGAAAGTGATGTTGCTCTGTAGTTTTGCTGCATTCAGTATATAATAACAAATTAGACTTTCAGGGTCGTAGTGATATATTTTGTTTATTTGGACTCTATCACTGAGATAAAGATGAACTAATTCAGTGTCAAATATACCATTTAATGGAAAGAAATATTTTAATAATATATATTAATGCAAAGAACAGAGAAAGCCTAGCGCAGCAGCCTCCCCAAGGTCCTAGTGCCCGGGGATTTTATCGTTATGTATGATGACAGGCTATTGGGTTGTAATTTGAAGGGGGAGAAAACATACAAACCAGAACGCACAAACATATATGTCGCATGTTAGCGTTATAAATAACGCGTCCTTTGGAGAAACAAGAGGTTCATTTAATAACATTTTTTAAAAAACTTTTAAAAAACACACTTTAAAAAGCCAATAATGCCAAATTTACAAGTTACACTCTCCATTTGAGCCAACGGCTCTCAACACTGACCCGTTTGAGTTTAATGTGTTCAAGCGGAAACAGACTTTTCCCACAAGGCTTTTTTCGGTAACTGGAATAGATCTTTAATAACTTAGTTAATCAGAAAGCAGATTACTTGAACTTCATTCACACCGCAGACGGCGGTGTGAATTTTCCAATCTAGTGAAGCGCTCGACAGCGAAATCTCTCACCTTTTATCCTTCCTATCTATCGTCCGTCTCTTCCTTCTGCTGCGTTCGGGTGTCTGTTAGACTCATTACACCGCAAGCTGCACAGAATTGCACACTTCAGAATACAATTTCCGGATGAGTTTAAGCGCCGCAAGATAATTCTTCATTTCGGTTCAGACGTTCGACATCAGTTCGTCCATCTTTTCAAACGGGCGGCACATTTCTCTCAAGCCTCGGCACAGATTCATTCATTCGTATATTTTCCCTCTTGCGTCATTGACTTTCCTTATCCACGTTTAAAGTTTTGCATATATAATGAGCGTGTCCAGAGCGCTGATTGGAGGCGGAGAGTGTCCTGTGTATGTACCTTGTTGTACAAACCAAAGACAAATATACAATAAAGTCTAATACAGTGTAATCACTCTAATCATTGGTAATCTAATATCTGAGAACATTACAACCTGACTTTCAAAACCTCACAGCTGGATTCTCAATATTCTGGGGATCACTTCCTCCCGTCTCATAAAGTTCTCCATGTTTCGTACGAACACCTGAAAGCCTGATCCCGCTCTTTATAAGCCAATAACCCCCCCCCCCCCCCCTTTCGGATTTGACTTGCTAATTCCCGAAGTTCTTCCACAACGACGCCAGCTGATGATGAACTAACGGACTGGGCCAGGCGGGCGGAGGTAATTGGGAGACACATAGAAGGGAGGATTGCATCTGACAGGTCATTCATCCCACTTTGGTTAATAGTAAGCGAGGCTGGCGGCTGTGAATGGAGCATTTAGACCTCAGCGGCGCCGCCCTCGGTGACCGGTCATCCTCCTACATGTACTGTAGTAGATATGAATGTACACGTTGCTAATGGAGAAGATTCCTCAGTCCCTCCGGAGCATGAGAAGAGAACCCCGCAGTATAAACACTGCCCGGCTCAGTCATATACAGGACTGTCTCAGAAAATTAGAATATTGTGATAAAGTTCTTTATTTTCTGTAATGCAATTAAAAAAACAAAAATGTCATGCATTCTGGATTCATTACAAATCAACTGAAATATTGCAAGCCTTTTATTCTTTTAATATTGCTGATTATGGCTTACAGCTTAAGAAAACTCTAAAATCCTATCTCATAACATTTTAATATTTCCTCAGACCAAGTAAAAAAAAAGATTTATAACAGCTGAGTGTTTGTCAAGGCTCAGGAAACCCTTGCAGGTGTTTCGAGTTAATTAGACAATTCAAGTGATTTGTTTAATACCCTACTAGTATACTTTTTCATGATATTCTAATATTTAGAGATAGGATATTTGAGTTTTCTTAAGCTGTAAGCCATAATCAGCAATATTAAAGAATAAAAGGCTTGCAATATTTCAGTTGATTTGTAATGAATCCAGAATGCATGACATTTTTGTTCTTTTAATTGCATGACAGAAAATAAAGAACTTCATCACAATATTCTAATTTTCTGAGACAGTCCTGTACATACATCACATGCGGCACACGTTGTATATAATGGATCAAAACACAGGCGTCGTTCGGACAGGTATGTGCTCTCCACTGCACCTTTTTTTTGGAAAGAACTCATTGCAAAGCTTCAAAAACTGCCAGCGCTGCAAATAAAATGAATTCCCTATTATTTCAAATGTATGCGTGGCCAATTTGGCTTTTTTCTGGGCCCATTATGTATTGTGTTATTTAAAAAAATGTTTTGGATGTTAAATAAGCCGCTGATTTGATTGTTTTATATGACATCATTTGCTCTGCCTTTTTGCAGCGAGAACACAAAATAGTTTGGGGAGCATGTTGGACATAAAATGTAGAATTTGAACCGGTAGAATCGAGCAGTTAACAGCTGAAGTATCTGTCAATAAACTGAGCTGTAGAGTTGTCGCGTGTCGTTGCTCCTAAAAATGAGACCTGTTCCCGTAAAACCCCCAAAAAGAAAATGGTTTTGAGAGGAGTTGAAGTGTAAGGATGTGACACCCGAGGTCTCTTTTGAAACATGTCGGCCATCTTGCTTTCATTTTAGGCTGCCGTTTGGTTCACTTGGTCAAGACCCAGAGAAGAAGAACAAATTATAGATTGTGTCCTTTTAGTTTATGTTCACACCGACTCTTTAAAAAAAAGAATAAAAAAAGTAAAGGACATGAAGTCGTCTCATAGACTGTGTCCAACAGGTGGATGTCGTTGTGACTTCACCCATTGGTTTGTGAGAACCTCAAATTTGGCATTCGGACCATCGCTCGTCTTGAAGGAGTCTTGGAACTAGAGATTGAGACCTTAAACTTATGTTTACAATGTTTACTGAGGGAATAAATCCAGAGAGAAGACGAGTTCCATACAATCTGACTTCTTTTTGCTCGGTCAGTAGTTACGGTGACCGGAAGTCCCGGTTTCAAGTTTGGGGGTCAGGAAGCCCGGAAATAAATATGTGGACAACACTCAACAGTCACCACTAACTTGTGGCTGTTTTCACGAAGTAATAGTAACTTGTTTTTTATCAATTTGATTGGCTTTTACCACGTTCTGATACGTTCATCGACCCAACGTCAACATGCACCCACGTGTCCGACTCCATCGCCGATTCGCCCGCTCGCCCGACAATCAAGCAATTTGTGAAAGCTGTTGCCATGACGCCTCGGCTCTTTCTGTCACTACGCTAAGGTTAGCTGTCACGAGGAAGAGGAAGTCGGTCTTTTCCAAAGGGATTTCTCCTCCGTCGAAAACGGTGGAAATGCGATCATTGGGGATTATTTCGTCTTCTGTTGGTGGCGTTGAAAGGTAGGATACATTTTGAAATGGTGCGTTCAAGTGCTTCACAGTTGTATATTTAGTTGTTTTTGGTGTCACAAAGAGCCCACAAATAAATAACTGATCGTGAACATTGTTAGTATTTTTGGCAATGCGAATCAACCGATGATAGTGGTGATTCTGCAGTGGTCGGGTGTATTAGGGATGGACGGGAGGAGGAGTACAGGGCAGTGGTGAGTGACTTTGTAAAGTGGGCCGATGAGAACCACCTGCGGCTGAACGTGGCCAAGACCAGAGAGATGGTGGTGGACTTCAGGAGGAAGGCGACAGCTCCTACACCTCTGAGTGTCCTGGGAGTGGACGTGGACATGGTGGAGGAGTACAAGTACCTGGGCGTCTCCATCGACAGCCGACTGAACTGGAAGGCCAACATCAACGCTGTGTACAAGAAGGGGATGAGTCGACTCTTTTTCCTGAGGAAGCTTCGATCCTTCAACGTGTGCAGCAAGATGCTGGAGTTATTCTACCAGTCGGTTGTGGCCAGTGTGCTGCACTTTGCCATTGTCTGCTGGGGAGCAGCATCGAGCCGGTGACACCAGCCGTCTTAACAAACTGGTTAGGAAGGCTGGCTCCATCATCGGCTGCCAGCTGGAGCACCTGGAACAGGTGGTGGAGAGGAGGACGTTGAAGAAACTGGTGTCCATATTGGACAACCCGGACCACCCTCTCCACCACCTCCTACAGGGACAGAGGAGTACTTTCTCCAAACGTCTCCTCACGCTCCGCTGCCACAAGGACAGATACAGGAGAACATTCCTGCCGACGGCTATGAGGCTCTACAACAGTTCACCTCTTGCCAGATCACCCTAACCCTTCTTATATTTGTGTTTTTTATTTTTATTTTTATTCTTGTGTGTTGCTGCTACTGGCTCGACAAATTTCCCCTTGGGGATTAATAAAGTATATATCTATCTATCTATCTATATACGATAATATAAACCTGGCTTATCCCGGTCCGTAGAGATAGCGCCGTAGATGTGATGGATCGATTATTTTGAATAATTTGTAATAATACAAACCTTTTTAAGTGTGTTGAGAGCGTCCAATCCAAAAAACGAGTTTCAGTCGTGTTCCTAGAAAGGAGATGTACGCCTGCAAGATATTCTGATATGTAATTGGTTTGACCACATGAATTATGTACGCACATTCACATGCGTAATGAAAACAGCTAGAATTACAGGCCACTGTAAACCAACTGGGCTTGATGATTAACCAAATATGCACTGACGACGGCATCAATAATGAACCACTTCAGAGATCGGCATTCCTTCGTGAAAAGCAGGTTATGTCGCATGTCGCTTTTTGGGGTGTTTATATTTGTTCTTGCAAACTCGTGCCACGGAAAAAAATGAACAATAAACACGTGTCCACCGTGCGGTAAATGTGACAAAGACACTTTAATCTCCTCAGGAAAGAGCTCAGGCGGCCGGATTAAACCAAAATGTCACGTAATTGATTATTTGATTCCTTTTGTTGTTGTATTTTAATGCCAGATTGAAAAAAAAACAATATCGGGGGACGAACCCGCTGAGTGATTATTTTTGTTATCAGGCGTCAGTCGTGTGCGTCGTCTCGGCCGCCGCCTCGGCTCATCACTGTCTGGCAGCGGCGAGCGGGGGAGGGGGTGAACTTTTGAGACGGACAGGCCTTCTGCGGGCTGTCAGATGGTATCCGGCAAACGACCTGCTTACTCCCCCTCGCCGCCGCCGCCGTCTCCGCTGACAGACGCATCAGCGGGCGACAGATAGAGAGATCAGAGCGAAGGGTTTGCTCGCGGCGTTACGCTTTCGCTCTCAGAAGGGCGCAAATTAAAATGTCTGTTTTTATTTGTCGGCAACAACACAAAACGTACATGAAGCCATCAAACCAAGGAGAGAGGAAACAGTAAAGGAGGTTGAGGGAATAGATACATGGGCTTGTGGACGTCTGTTATGAACCCTCGACTTGACACATTTTGCTGTCTCAGAATACAGTGGTAACCAAGTAAATGTTTGTTTTTTTGCAACCGATAAAATAAAGTTACAATATTTGAGTGACGTAGAGATCCTGTATTTGGCTCTGCAACCTGTCAATCACCTTGTAGCCCCGCCCCTAAAGCGTCCCCTGCTTAATGGTCTGTTTGACTCTAAATGACCATAATGTACTAAATGATGACATCATGCTGTAAAGAAGTATACTTGAAACTAGAGACTGAGACATAAACTCACGTTTACAATGTTTACTGAGGGAATACATCAAGAGATAAGTAGAGTCATTATATAGACTTCTATACAACCAGAGGAGTCGCCCCCTGGTGGTCAGGAGAGAGAATGCAGCTTTAACACATGAAGCATAGACTTCTATACAACCAGAGGAGTCGCCCCCTGGTGGTCAGGAGAGAGAATGTAGGTCAAAAGACGTGCATTGGTGTCACCCGGCAGACTCGGAGGTTGCCGGCTGGTTAAAAATGGAAATTTAGAAGCGAAACCTTTTTAGATCCTAAACCATCCCCGTTTACCTACAATTGCTTTTTCGATGTTAAGGATTTTCAAGACCTGTTCAAAGACACTACAAATATCTATTTTCTTTGAAGTGCAGATTGGCTGCGTTTGCCATCTGCTCCGTGATCGTCGGCGTTGCGGTTACCTCGGGCGAGAAGCAGGCGGCTCATCAGGATGATTGACAGGTGTTAGCGCTGCTCGAACTCGACCAGCCACAGGAACAAAAATAGCAGTTTGCCGTGTTAAGGAAGTGATTTTGAAAGATGTCGTTAAAAAGAAAGAAAGCGGGGGCGGGAGGGATGGCGTGCGTGATGCGCTTGGCCGTGCGTGGGCGGCTGTCGGCGTGCGCGGTAAACATGCGCGGCGTCGCGGTACATTTGCTCCGGCGACATTCCCGTCACCCGGCAGGCGTGGCCCGTGTGGAGTGTGTGTGTGGCTCAGTGGGTGGCTGATGGGGGCATGGGGGGATGATATAACATCTCCCAGGCGCCCCAGCTACTCTCTGCCGGCGAGGCTCGAACACATCGCGTTTCGGTGATAACTCTCACGGAAAAGAAGAGGTGGAATTTCGACTGCGGAATTCTGGGTAAATGCGTCGCCAAGAATAGCACAGCGGGATGAACACAGGCCCCCGGGAGCTTTCAATCCACTGCATACCCCGGTGATTAATGGCAACGCCGCGTACTTAAATCTCTCTTGATGATCCCGCAGCATCGTGCCATGTCCCGCGGCCTCATCGCCGCAGATTCATTTCACAGCATCTGCCCCGGGGGTGACGGAGGGATAACATGTTTCTAGCTCGGTGCGTGTTTCTAGTAAGAGGTCATCCGGCTCTCTCTCTCTCTCTCTCTCGTGGCCCAGATGTTTTTTAACTGTCGTGAGCTCTCCCAGAGCTCCGGCCCCAGTTTCCCAGCAGGCTGCAGTGTGTTCAGGGTGAAAGGCGTTGCACGTGAGAAGGTGGGAGTTATTTGCTTCTACCTTGTTGACTTTGCCTCGTGTGCATGGCAACGAATAGATTATGTAAGTGACGTAAACTCAGGTGTCACCCGGTTTCGTAGCTAAACGCTCGGCTGTATAATATAAATGTTTCATTTTCCAGGGACATTTTCAGCAAAATTCATTTTCCATTAAAAGCCGACAATGCATCGCAAATTTTTTTTCTCCAACTGTTAAGTAGATGTGTGTTAAATAATTCTGCCTCGTTTTGAGTGCTGCTCAAGCTGAATAAAAAAGCTTTTACTGTCTCTGGACATTTATGAGCTATACAATTCAGAATAACTGCCATTTTCCACTTAAGTGTAAACATTTATTTTTTTAACTTAACAGGGTTTTGACCTTGCCGTCTAAATATCTTAATGTTTCTCGAGAGGACCTGTTTCTGCCAAGTGGAACATGCTGTAAACTCAACTTATTATAACCTTATAGTGGCGCGACGTCGGCATTCATTTGGATTCATGTTTCCAGTGACCTGATGAATGTTAAGCCCCAATATATGTACAGCTTTCAGCTCGGTTTTTGGTCTCCACCACCAAGGGAATTACACTTTTTGGCTGTAAACATTGAGCGAATGAATCGGCTGAAAGCAATTTGTGATTTTGACCCCTGTGTCATTCACCCAGTTGACCCTTAAAACCACAAATAGTCTCCTTACGGACCAGCACCTTGTTATTCCGGTCCAGTCTCATTACCGGGGCGTCAAATAACTACGTTTTCTGTCGCGACACACAAGACACCATCAGACCTTCAAGTGATTACAGTGTACATTCATAAGACGCCGTGATGACATGGAATAAAGACCGAAAAACCAACCGCACGAAGGCGAAGGACGGATGGGACCAATAAGCACAGGACTTTCCTTCAGGGACCTTCTACTTGACAAACGTATTTTAAACCCAGACCATGATCTCTTTTTCCTTGAACCCTTTTCTTTCTTTCTTTTCTCCCAAATGCAACGTATTAGACGCAGTTTGACCAGTCTGACTTCCCGGAAAGTGACTTTGAGGGTCCCGAACCGGCGAATTGAGATCTTCCGTGCCGTCTCAATCCTTTTCTTTCAATCAGAAAATACAAATTTTCAGCGGAGCAGAAAACCCAAAGCAACTCGTCAGAAAAAAACTTTTATGCCGAATGCCGCGGTACGAAAACACCCAAAAGGACTCCCATGTGACACCGAGTATCGTCTGTGAGCGATTCGTGGGAGACTCCCTCGCTTCCAGCCGACAGCTCAATTGCTGTAATTGTTTGTTTGCAGCGAGGGGAACATTTCCTTGTCATGGCATGATTTTTTGATAACATGTATACAAACCAAGTGCATATTCATTTGGACAGAAATGGACTGGATCCAATCTGTGAAAGTGGAACCATTCGATACATATTACGGTTACATCTCACCCTTCTTTGAGACGCGGTACATTAAAAGAGAAAGACGCGAGTGATTGAAAAAAGGAATATATACTTCAGCGTGCAGTAGCCGACTTACAGATGTCGACTTCTCTCGCTCAGTCAAAAATCAGTAATGAGCGACTATTTCATTGGTTTTATGCTCAGTCAGAACCATATTGAGAGCTCATAACTCCAGCAAGCCATTACAACCCTGCAATAAACCCTTCTATAAATCACAACCGTCCCTCTTTCCCAGGATGCACCTGTTTCTGTCTCCGAATGCATCGGTATGCTTCATTTCGTCCAGGAAACCGCCGTTCACGTCCCGTGCGAAGCTAAAAGCCGGTGTCGACGCGTTGCCTCATCGCTCTCTCGTCACGCGTCGTTGGCGTCGCTCCGCTGTGTTGAGAGACGAATCCTTTTCTGTGAATGTTTCCCTTGACTACCTGAAGGTGTTTCTGTCGGTGTCCGCTTGTTTAACCCGTCATTACACCACGTCCCTCTCGGTGTTCATTGGATTGGATTCAATCTATCGTCATTGCACAGAGTACGGGTACACAGGCAACGATATGTATTCTCTGCATTTAACCCATCCTTAGATATTATGGAGCAGTGGGCTGCAGTGATGCGCCCAGGGAGCAACTAGGGGTTCAGTGCCTTGCTCATGGACACTTAGACTTGTAACTAATGGGGAGTGCGGGGATCGAACCGACGACCTTGGTGTTGCAGGACGACCCCCTTACCCCACTTAGCTACAGCCACCTCTCCATCCGAGTCTCTGTCAAGCCTCTTCTCGTCTCTCGTCTCGATTTCTGCTTCTCAAGCGGTCTCCGACGGACTGTCAGTCTGAACTTGAATGCGTCTCCTCAGTCAGAACCAGCTGTGGCTCTTTCATTCGGCGCCTCTTTGTTCTCCTCGGTCCGAGCCGATAGCCGCCGACACGCCGGGAACCCGTCCGAGTCCGCAAACCGGTTCATTCCCATCTCGTGTTCCCTGAGCATCGATCCGTCGGACATACAAGGAAGTGGGTCGGGCGGACGAGGAATGTGTCTTGCTGGATGGCGCATAACATCGGACGATAAGACAAATAAGACAAATGAACACAGTGCGAGAAATCTATATCGTTGTCTCTTGGTGACGATTGAGCGAAATGACGAATTTCGCCAACAGAGCCCGCCGATGACAGAAGTCCTTCTTGAGCCTCAGCCAATCAGTGCAGGAGAAGAGAAGCGAGGGAAGACGTCTGTGCCCTCTTTCTTCTCTTTCTTCTTTCCTTCTCCAACTGTTGTCTTGTCTGGAAATTTCCATTCCGACGAGTATTTGCGTCACTCGTCAGCCCCCCGGCGGTGTTTCTACCTCCTTTCAGAGATCACCTGACCCCCGTCACCTGCCAAACCAGCTGCTCCTCATTCAACCCGTCACAGTGTGTGTGTGTATGTATACAGAGACCCCGGTCTCAGGCATTCTTTTGGCCGATCGCGTGCGATTCCAAGCTACTCCAGAAGTCGGTGTCACCTGCGCCTGATTATTCGCCGTCCCGCCTCGCTCCCCGAGGGATCGCTTGGCTGGTCGCGTTGCCAGAGCGGGTGACGGTGATGATTTCTGCTAGTAGTTTTCCACTTTTGTTCCAGAGGTGAATATCTCTGGAAACTTTTTTTTTCTAAACCTCTGCACACACACGCACACAAAATAAAAACTTAGCAAAAAAATAATGTAAACGGCCCAAAAAATGTTTGGTAACGCAGAAAACGAGAGCGTATCATCGCTGTGAGATAGCTTCTGCGGCAGAGTTGTCAAGGTGGATTAATCCTCCCACACCTCCTCCTGCTGCTGGTGCCTTTTCAGACACTTTCCCTGCGAGGCGGATGGGTTTGCTCATTCCTCAAAGCCCTCAGAGGGAACAGGCGCCGACCGGTTATATTCTAAAAGATGAAAACGTATGTGCTGGTTATTTTTTTCCCGTTTATGCGTCCATGTTTTTTTCTCAGAAAAAACATGTGCCTCTGGGTTTTTAGTTTTTCTCGACTGCGCGATGGTAAATTTAGCGTTTTTTTATCATTTAGTGGAAACGTTTTAAGTTGTATAAATGATTAAAAACTGAATTTCACAGTGTGGAGTGATGCTGTCGCAAATCAGACGACCGAAACATAACGACTTGAGTCAGAAGTGGTAATAGGAGACCAGAAAGCAATAATTAATACATTTGAAAACTATTTGTCATCAGTGCAGTATTCTAACTGATATAAAAATAAATATTTTCTAAATATAAGCAGTTCATGACATTAACATGTAAATTATAACATCCATATTATTAGAAACAAACCATTGCAACGTATTCGTAAAAATTGTGAGAAGAGTGAATTGCTGCTGACCATTTTTACATTTCCTCCACTCAGAGTAACACCCAAGGGTGTACTTCACATTTAAATGGTAAATAAAAACCAATGGGAGTAATTATGCATTTTTATTTGTTAAGCAATCCTAATAAAATCTCCCGCGACCCACCTGGAGGTCTAGACCCGGTCTTTGGGAAGACACTATGACCTTGGTCATAAACTATAAATTGCCAAAATATGCCGAAAAATTCATTTAATGTGCAATATATATATATATATATAAAGCCTCTCAGTGAAATTGACACGCCATGATAAATACCCTATTATGAGCAGAATATTCATGAGACGATACATGAAAAATGTTGATCTGAATCCCGTAAAAATAAAAATGAATGTTCTCCTGCCAGCGGGTTTGATCCGTGAAGCCACAGCTGGATATTGTGCCTCTGCGGAACTCGGCGGGCTTCCAGAACCAGCATCGGTTGAGATACAGCGAGGTCTCCTCACTGCGATCCAAACAATGGATTCATTTAGTCAGAGAGCAACCCGGCGGCTGCAGCTCGCCGCCAGAACTCTCTCTCTCTCTCTCTCTCAAAGACGGTCGTTTCGCTCGGCGCTCGGCCGTGACCTCGAGTGTCGAGGCACTTGTTCCCGCCGAACGGCTCCTCCTCGGATCGACTCGCACCTCATTTGTTCGGCGCCTCTGAGAAAAAGCTTCGGCGCGTGCGGTTCATGTTATTTCTTTTACACGGCTTTGATTCTTTAATGAGCTGTGAGCAAATAAACGCACCGAAAAACCGTAAAGGAATACTTCACCGAATTCGAAAAGTATGGCTCTTTAAATGTGGTTTCTTTTTGGGGGGGGGGGAGCAATCAGACACCGTGACATTAACGCAGCCTGTGACTACACGGAAGGCTCGGTTGTTAGAAGATTCAATTCACTGTTGTCTCTTTGAGAGAAACGGTGATGATGAGGAGACGCAGCGATGCCGGCGGCGTCCCCCGAGCCCCGAGCGCTCATTTGAGGGATTTGGCCCGACGCTTCATTACAGTTAAAGTCCACGCACTCAAACATTGATACTGGGTCTCCAGTGTAAAATATCTGAGCCGCGAGAGATCTAAAAAATACAAAATACAAAATGCAGCTGCAGGCCGCCCCGATGTCACGGCGTCGCAGCCCGGCGAGTGATGGAGGACTGAAGGTGATCCGCAGGTCGGCTTGAGCGACTGTTTTAATTAGCCCTCTCCCCGTGTCCCCCCTTCTGTCTCCAGATGGACCCCGTGCAGAAGGCCGTCCTCCATCACACCCTCGGCCTCCCTCCCACCACCACCGCAAAGAGGAGGCACGTGTCCTGCAGCGTCTGCCGGCTGAGGTTCAACTCGCAGGTGAGCAAAGATCTTCTCCTGAAGAGGAGCGAAAGTTTAACAAAAAAATAAGTGAAATGGGGAAAACGGGAAATTATACCCTCGGACGCCAAAGTCTGTGGTCTCAGTCGTGTTGTCCTTCACACGCTTACCATGGCCATATTTATTTATTTGGCTTTGTGTCTTTTTGTCGCTTTGGACTAGGCGAAAATATCTCATTCCGTTGAATTTGGAAAAATGCTAACGACATTCCCCCCCGCTTCAGCTCTTTGCTCTACTTTGTGTGTCGTGGGATTTGAGAGCTCAAGCGGAGCATTTACATTTAAACAGCATTTAAATAACCTTTTTAGTGTGACCTATACATTGTTAAAGGAGGTCAACGGTACTGTAGCGGTGAAACTGATTTGTAGGCAGCACGCGGCCGTCTTACCAAGCAGGGGACGACGGAAACATGACACCGAATCCTCCCTTTGCTAAGTCCCGCCCATCTGATGCCGACTAGGCCAATCACCTCGCAGCATCGGCCAGCTACGCGAATCACTGAAGACCAACGAAAATGCACAAATGAGATGATAAAATAAGCTTCTGTGAACGAGTTACACACTGTGAGCACTGTGTGACATACTGTATATCAAGGTGTCAAACTCATGTTCACCGTGGGCCAAATCAGCATCATGGCCGGCCCTCTTAAAGGGCCGGAAACACTTTATAAACTCCTCAAATATAGTGTTAAATAACTCTTTGCATTTGATTATTGTTTATTTGAGTGTAGAAATATTGTATATAAGAAAATGTCTCTAATATTACAACTTAAATCCATTTAATCCTAAACCTTCAAAATAAAAGCACAGGATATGTTTTTCAATTTCTTTAAGAAAAGGTGATCACGTGTCTTTAAAGCCGCCAGGGGCCACATAAAGCCCACGGGCCTTGTGTTTGACACCTGTGCTGTATATGAATAATAAGCAAATAAACGATATAGAGATTAATGACGACTCGGATTTTGTTCTGCAGCTTAAATGAGAGGGAAAATAGTTGAGTCAGCGGAAGATTGAACTCCAAATGAAAGCTTTAAAAATAAAACCCTTGTGTTCAGTCTTCTGAAGGTGTCGAGAGTGAATCAGGCGAAGACGTTTATAGAAAATCTCACCTCGTTAACTTCTGTTTCGCTGTGAGTTTTTTTTTCTTTTCCGAGAAGAAATCCGAGTCTCTGAGTTTGTGTCTTACGTACAGAAGGTGAAGGAAAAGCAGCCGTATTTACTCGCCTCTGAACATCATCTCTCGCCGCCGTTGGGTTGCATCAGATACGTCTCTCAGACCTCTGGCGTCGACATTGAAGATGAGTAAAGAGCCGTGGAGAGGTTTTACATTTAAGCCCCGAGCTGCAGATGTGGGAATGTTTTTCTTCTTGTTTTTAATCTGTATTCATTTCTCATGTTTGGCCTCTCGCTCACCTCTTCTCTTTCTTTAAACACTATTAGTCAGTGGGCTGTGCTCTGAGTTTTTGGAGATGATTAACCATTGAACCAGGTTATCGTAGGCAGCTCCCCTGCATGTCAGACACTAATCTAGTCGGCTAACGGTAAATTATCGGCTAACGAGCGATAGCTATCTGTCCAAAAATAAGAAATGCCGGCTCCATATATTCAGCGCCCTCTAGTGGACAAACTATGTAACAGTGACTGTTTGAATTAGCTGAATCTTATATGTCAAGTCAAACATGATTTTATAGAGAAAAGATATCAAAACTAAGAAAATATATAAATAATTGTAAATTATAATAAAGCAATTTGGGGAATATTGAGGAATTAATCGCAAATTAGTTAATAAACAAAGCAATTGGCAAAATACTTTGAATTCATGAGCCAACTTGGAAAAGGGGGCGGAGCTAAAAAGCCACTGGAAATGACAGCGGTGGCGCGTTTTAAACAGATCAGAGCGACATATCGGGACACGCAAAAGAGAAACGTTATCTTGCCCAAAAAAAAAGAACATTTTAAATTATGTTTCTGCAATATTCCCAAAATCCTACAGAATAATCCCATTGCATTGTTTTCTAAAAACAGAAATACACCATGACTGCAGAATTCTTTTGGCCTCCACCTTAAACTGGTGTTTTCACGTCAATGGAGCTCCAGCATCAGTGAACCGCCTGCAGAGAAACCCGCCGCCCCTTTAGCTTTAACATATTCCAACAGAAGGTATATAGGAAATCTTCATTCTGAGCTCTTATTGTGAAAGCGTCTTCCTCTTCTCACCGCGTTGCCTTCATCCCAACCTGCGATACAATAATAAAATGCATTGCACTTACACAAGCTCGCCCGGCGCTCAATTTCCATACCATTTTGAAAGTAATCAAAATATTTGAAAGGGGAAATCGGCGGCGCCGCCACGTGTTGTTGACTCAGAAGCGTCCCTTAATAGCAACGCCGTCGCTCTTTCATTAAAGGGGTAATCAATCTATTTCGCACGCCGACTGTGCCGGTGATTACTCAGGATGAGGTTATTATGTTTGTTACAGGCGGAAATCTATCTCGGTGTGTTTACTGTTCATCAGCTGTTTATTTTAGGGCTCCATTAGAGAGAGACAGCTTCGAACCTGTCAGTCAACAGCCGGGAGGTCTCTCACACCCTGAAGCCAGGAGAAGAGTCTCCCAATGTCCGCCAGTGGCCGTCCATCATACCGTGGACCGAGAGATGATGCCGGGCAGGTTTTCTGCTAAAAGCGGATCAGGTTTTGGGGGGGGGGGAGGGGTAGAGAGTCTGTTTATGAACCAGTTTATGACCTGAAGACCACGCTTTGGAGTCCGTTTACATTGGATGCATTTAGAGCACTTAACGTTATCTCTTTGCCTGCGGAGCTTTTTTTGTAGATTGTGACATACCTGCAGCTTTTAACAAACTGGTACTCGGAAAAGAGGGATTTCCCTCTTTTGGACATGTTTTGGAAAGAGACGTGGAGGAATATACACTACCGTTCAAAAGTAAAGTGTCAGAAATATCCTTATTTTTTAAAGTAAAGCGTTTTTTATCAATGAAGATAACATTAAATGAATCATAAATACTCTCTCTACACAGTTAAAGTGGTAAATGACTATTCTCTGGTGTGTAATGAAGTCTCTCCAGAGGTGTGTAGAGGCCCATCTCCAGTGTTCTAATGGTACATTGTGTTATCGCCTTAGAAGACTAGCGGAGGGGTAGAAAACCCTTGAAAACCCTTTTTATGTGAGCGCAGCTGAAAACAGTTATGCTGGTGAGAGAAGCTATAAAACTGGCCTTCCTTTGAGCCACAAGAAGAACTACATTAATATTTACAATAAAAATCATTATTTCTAAACATGTCAATGTTTTGACTTTTATATTCATTTAGCAATTAATTTGATATAAAAGTGAGAGTTTACATGGAAAACATGAAATTGTCTGGGTGACTCCAAACTTTTGAACGGTAGTGTACGTATCGCCTCTTTTTAGTCTGATTCCCTATGAAGGAATCTTTTCCAGGAGGCCTGAGTATGTAAGGCATCAGGAACATCGCCCCTCTCTACGGGAGGAACCAAAAGATCAACTCCTCCTTATTTAAAGGGCCAAACACGTCGTAGTCACAGCAAGCGTTCAGTCTGTCACGCGTCATTACAACACATTAGTTATTTTTTAGTGTTGTACCTGCTGCTTTTTTCTTTGTAGTAGAGTTAAACAATGCAGGACACGTATCGCTCGAAAGGGAATATCGTCACTTTGTGCAACTCTGAAATAGAGTCCGCTATTTTTTAGAGAAAAATAAGTAACAGAAGAAGAGAGGGAAGGCTAGTAGAAGAAGAAAGCTAGAAGAAGAAGGCTAGAAGACGAAGGCTAGTAGAAGAGGAAGAAGAAGGCTAGAAGAAAAACAAGGCTAGAAGACGAAGGCTAGTAGAAGAGGAAGTCTAGAAGACGAAGGCTAGTAGAAGAGGAAGGCTAGAAGACTAAGGCTAGTAGAAGAGGAAGGCTAGAAGACGAAGGCTAGTAGAAGAGGAAGGCTAGAAGAAGAAGGCTAGAAGACGAAGGCTAGTAGAAGAAGAAGGCTAGAAGACGAAGAAGATGGCTAGAAGACAAAGGCTCGTAGAAGAGGAAGAAGAAGGCTAGAAGAAAAACAAGCCTAGAAGACGAAGGCTAGTAGAAGAAGAAGGCTAGAAGAAGAAGAAGAAGAAGAAGAAGAAGAAGATGGCTAGAAGACAAAGGCTAGTAGAAGAGGAAGGCTAGAAGACGAAGGCTAGTAGAAGAGGAAGGATAGAAGAAGAAGGCTAGAAGAAGAAGAAGAAGAAGAAGAAGGCTAGAAGAAAAACAAGGCTAGAAGACGAAGGCTGGTAGAAGAGGAAGGCTAGAAGACGAAGGCTAGTAGAAGAAGAAGGCTAGAAGAAGAAGAAGGCTAGAAGAAAAACAAGGCTAGAAGACGAAGGCTAGTAGAAGAGGAAGTCTAGAAGACGAAGGATAGTAGAAGAGGAAGGCTAGAAGACGAAGGCTAGTAGAAGAGGAAGGCTAGAAGAAGAAGGCTAGAAGACGAAGGCTAGTAGAAGAAGAAGGCTAGAAGACGAAGAAGATGGCTAGAAGACGAAGGCTAGTAGAAGAGGAAGAAGAAGGCTAGAAGAAAAACAAGCCTAGAAGACGAAGGCTAGAAGAAGAAGAAGGCTAGAAGAAGAAGAAGATGGCTAGAAGACAAAGGCTAGTAGAAGAGGAAGGCTAGAAGACGAAGGCTAGTAGAAGAGGAAGGCTAGAAGACGAAGGCTAGAAGAAGAAGAAGAAGAAGAAGAAGAAGAAGAAGAAGAAAAAGAAGGAGAAGAAGAAGAAGGCTAGAAGAAGATGAAGGCTCGAATGAGAAGAAGAAAAAGAAAAAAAAGAAGAAGAAGGTGTTTTTTCTGCTGTCCAGGAAACTGTCGGGCCTCAGACCTCAACCCTTCACAGAAGCAGAAGATACGAGGCGTCGTCGTCACACTGGAAAGACGATTAGCGGTTAAATGTTCAATTCAAATGTTGTTTCTTGAGCCAAACTAATTAGCCTCGGATGGCTTTACGAATGTGTCCAGCAAAGGAAAAGAAAGAGAAGCACAATGTCATGGGGATACTTAGGAACACAGCTTCAGGGGATCTCGGGAGGGATCCCCCTCCTGAGACGGGCAAAAAGAAAAGAGGGAATAATGACACAATGTTCTCTTGTGTGCGGAGAAACTGACAAATATTGTTTCAAGACTGGAGAAACATGAGCTGAGGGGAAGGGGGGATGGGGGGGGGGGGGCTCATCAACCCTCAGACGAGGAGGCGAAACACAGTCACATGGACTTCAATAGAAATCCAAAGAGAGCGAGATTAAAAACAGAAATGGAGGGCAGAGAATGAAAAGAGACAAAAGCGTGATTACGATCTAAACCACGGAGAGGGGCCTCGCTTAAATGAGACATCGACTAAAGGACGGTTTGAAAAGTAACTTAACTTAGGGACGGATGCATAACTTTGAAAATAAATGCTCATCATGAATTTAATCACACAGAAAAACCCGATAAGACTGATAATAAAACTTTCTGTCTGCTTCTTTGTCGTTTTGTTGTTAATAAACACAAAGAACGCGATGACTCGGTCATGGTTCCCTGTGCGGTTCCTTTCAAAGCTCCAGGCCAGAGTTTAACATTATTTAACACAATGTTGGTGATAAACATGAAAAGTTGTGGATTTTTTGGGGTTACTGGAGTTTTAACAGAAGTTTATTAATAAATGCCGAGCAAGGAGTTTAGATGTATTTATTTGTCCGTGATTTACTGCAAAAAAAAGAATATATAGAGTATAACACATTCAATATTTGCATTTCAGTATTTAGTATGATAACAAAAGGAGTCGTGGTAGTTTATGTTTCCTTAGCGCTTCAACGTGCCGAGGGCTGTAACTCATGACCTCAACGGGCTCCGGCTTGTTCCACGTCTCATATTTGACACGGCTGTCGGATTAGAAGTTTGTTTATCTTGTTGCCAGGTAAGTGTCTCCTCTCAAGGACTTTTCACTTGTTATTTTTAAAATGACAACAAATAAAGTCAACAAAAGAACTCTGATGAAAAAAATGCAAAACCGCAATAAGATAAAATACAAGATACAAGATAATCCTGTATTAGTCCCTCAGTCGGGAAATTGCAGGATTACAGCAGCAGGTGCACTTTCAGTACATTTTACAACTCTTTTGGCCATGCGTGGGCCTTCCTGAAGTCACAGTGACAGGGGATTTTATTCACGTCCCAACATCAGTACACGCGGACGGAGGCGGGTCTTGAACTTTATTAAGGGGGAAATATAAATTATATTCGGCAGTAACCAGGTGTCAGCTGCAGCCCTTTGATAGAGGATGTGGTTATTTCCTTGGTACCACGTTTGACCCATACAATAAATCAGAGGCCCCCTGATCTAACCCCCCCCCCCCCCCACAGACACTGAGGCTCCCACAGACACTGAGGCTCCCATAGCGGCTGCTACAGGTTAAAACAATGTGCGCTGCGTCTTTGTTTGTTTGCTAATGGCGGGGTCTTAAGTTATCCACGGGAATTGAGGCGGGCGAGGTTTTGTGATAAAATAATTTAAAAAACAGGAGGACGACCAAGAGAAGATAAAAACAAACTCAGATCTGCATCACCGAGGTTTCACTTACATTTTTTGCCCGCTGGCCTTAAGAACACTGTCCTTCGGCAATGCGTGTGAATCTAGGTCGTGAAGATTTACGACGGACTAAAAAACGGTGCGTGAACTCCACAAATGAAAATAAGGAGCCAACTCCCGACATTATAAATGAATGAAAAATGGACTAGACTGATCCATGTGTATAAAAAATGACTTACGATGGGTTACTACCTTCCATTACATCAATGCGGGGCTTCGTAGATCCTCATCTATTCGGACGTTACTCCGGTGAGTACTCGATGGATGCCTCGTGAGAAGCAGTCTGAGCAACTGAAAACTCACACAGCTGTAACATTTGTAAGCTTTTCCTACGTTGTGTCCTTAGAAACCTGTCTGTTTGTGGTAGATATTGATCACAATGTTGTGTAAATCATGTCGAGTTGATTCAATTATGAAACCAGAACATGTTCTGGGAACCCCTCTCATGTCTCGATACCTCAAATTTCCCCTTTTTTTCCTCCAGCAAAACAAGTTGTGTTTTTTTCCCCTCAGACTTCGGGACAAAGCGTTCATTCATCTGCGCTGAACATTTGAAGTTGCTTTGTCAGAACCTTGGGTGATTGCGGTGACTCACGGATGAGTTATAGTCTGTGAGGTAGCGTCACTCCAATGTCTTTTAGACAATATAATTACTTCAAGACAAAAGAGAGATGTTTGATGAATCAAATACTCAAACGCAAATGACAACCTCCTTTCTCACTAATGCAGATGATGGACATTTGAGCTACACCGTGGCAAAGATCCGATGATTGAGCCACTGGGATGTAAACGTGAACTTTCGATGCTCTTTCAGATCCGTGTGCTGTGGGTGCTGTAATAACTACGTTATTTGAAACGCACATTTTTGACGATCTCAGCTGTAAAAGGGTCTTTTTCGAGTATTGTCATTGGCAACCAGTCCAAAAAGAAGTTGGTGAGAGATGCTGGAGTTCCTTATTTATCTATTCATTATCACTCAAAAGCTATAATATTGCTAACAAACTGATCTTAGAGCAGCAAACAAATATATTTGCAACGTTGTTACGTTGTTGCATTGTTACGTTGTTGTTGCATTGTTACATTGTTGTTGCATTGTTACATTGTTATGTTGTTGCATTGTTACGTTATTACATTGTAACATAGTTACATTGTTGCATTGTTTAGTTAAAGCATTATTACGTTGTTGCATTGTTACGTTGTTTTAGTGTTACATTGTTGTTGAGTTGTAGCATTGTTACATTTTTACGTTGTTGCATTTTACGTTGTGGCATTGTTACGTTGTTGCATTTGTACATCATTGCATTGTTACGTTGTTACATTGTTACGTTGTTGCGTTATTACGTTGTTGGGTTAGTACATTGTTACGTTGTTGCACTGTTGTGTTATTGTATTGTTGTGTTATTACATTGTTACGTTGTTGCCAAATGCTTTTGTGCTGCATCGTTACATTGTTATTGTAACACAAACCACGATCTTTTTTTAGCGGGTTGCCTTCATCAAGACAATCGTTTCACCGCGTTAAGAACGTGGCATTCTTTGTTTCTGCAAAGACATTTATGAAACTTATTCATCCAACATATTTCGGTGGAGAAGCGGCGTACCTTCATGGCTACATAGGTTCTGCCGACCGGGTCGGGTCACGTGGGCCTCATCGCTCATCCATGGAAGGACGGCGCTCCAGCTCCACTCACATTCAGCTTTATATACATGTCAGAACGGGTAATCTTGCTCATGGGCGTATGTCCGTTGATGGATGCATTGGGATTTAAACTATGACCTTTTGGCTTCCAGGCTGCTTTTTCAAAGACCTAGAAAAAAAATCCCCCCCGACTATGATTTGTTTCATGTCTTTTCCGTCTCACGGAGCACCTGCAAGGAAAACAAATGGCGTCCCTCCAAGTTTTAATCATGCGTGTGTCGGACTTGGAATTTCCTCCACTTCATTGCTCTAATGAAAGATGAATTATTAGCGTCGTCGCATTAAAGCACCCGTCCACATCACCGGAGCCTCCTGAAAAAAAAGGAAAAAAAATGAATACGTTATGCTTGTGGTATGTGGGAAAGTGATGGATGTGGGGTCAGAATGAAGAGTTTCATGCCAGAACAAGATGTGCAGAAGGAAATGACAACCTATCGAAAGATAGTTTATCGGATGAAGGGAGAACGTTTGAGGCGCCTCGTTTCACAACCCACTCCCCTCACACACGGAAACAATTTTACTCGTTTCTTTGAACCCGTCGCAATCAATATTAAGTGAATGAGGCGGAAACAACCGGATGGAACCAGCGGTGGAACGTAACTGCTTCATTTTCTCAAGTGTTTGTACTTCGGCACAATGTTGGCAAACTTGTACTTTACTTAAATATTCTCATTTTATATTACTCCACTACATTTATATGACACTTATAGTTAGTTTTTTATATATATGTTATATATGCTTATATGATATGGCACATTTTTAATCTACAAAGTAGTATGCAATGATTCCCCAATGCTCCGACATTAAAATAATTTATTAGCGATAAAACAGAATATTATATTATTTCCTCATGACGTCGGTTACAGGTGATGACGCTAAGTTCCCTCTCAGGTAAACACAGTCAGCTCTGTTAGCGCTGTTGTGTTTGCACCGTTTGCCTTTTTTCGCGCCGTGTACCGGCGTCGCCATGTTGAGAGCCGTGCGGAGTCAACCCCCTCCCCTTTTGATCCGAGTTCTTCTAAAACAATCGACGATAATGGCCGAAGAAGAACAAAAGGAAACAGGGCTAATATTTTGGAGCGGTCTCTTGGTCCCAGCCGTCTTTAGTGAACACATCCCCCCCCCCCCCCCCGCTGTGGCCCATCAATGAAGACGCTAACAGATTCCCTTTTGGGAATACGTGGTAACGTATTTATTCCAAAAGGCAATTGTTTCTCGTCCTTCCTGCCCCAGGCAAAGCATGCAGGGGGTGTAGAAGTAAACAAGGACAACTCAAAGTCTTTGCATATGTCCCACCTCCGTTTGGTGAAGGTGAATCTTACCGGTGCTACGTGTTCCGACTTTGAAGCAAACGGCCAATCCAACGACAATTTCTCACGGCTCACACACACTCCTCCATCATCGGCACGAGAAATAAGTTAATCAAGAATTTGTATCGCGCTCGCGTCGAATGACGGACGCGAGGGACGAAAAGACATCAAGAAATAATTCACCATTTGTGATTTTCTTTTAATCCGCATTTACTAATATATAGCCCGCTCCTAAATTATTCAACACATCCCGTAAAATAAAACACTTAGATGACAGAAAACCAATTACATGGCTGTGTTAATCATTTCTGTAAGAAGAAAAATGTGTTTTTCCTCAAATGTTGACACTTTTTTGCCAACATCAACCGTCCCCCTGCTAATCACGTTGTAATTATGTTTATTGTGCTTCGTTGACGGCGTTCCTCTCGTGTTCATATTCCATTTCATCCCGGCGCCGTGTGTTCTGCTGCTTCCCCCGGCGCTATGTGAGCTGAGCCGGCTTGTTGTTGTTGTTGTTCTCCTCACAGAACCAGGCCCTGGCCCACTACAAGGGCACCAAACACGCCAAGAAGCTAAAAGCCCTGGACGCTCCGAAGAGTAAGATCAAAGGCTCAGCGGTCACCAAGGAAACCGCCAACCAGGACGCCGGCAAGGGCGCCAACACCCCGCAGGTCCACGACGGCGCCGACGGGAAAGGTTGGTGTCTTCCTACTCGCTGAACATCCACATAACACGGGTTTTGTTTCTGTAGCTGCCGACCTTTTTTGGTTTGTGCATACAGTCTTTTCAAAATAAAATGAGTTCTTCACAGAAAGAAGGCAACAAAACTACGAAAGGTTGTGCATTGTCTTTTCAAAATAAAATCATGTCTTCACAGATAGAAAGCAACACAACTACGAAAGTTTGTGCATACAGTCTTTTCAAAATAAAATGATGTCTCCACACAAAGGAGGCAACAAAACTACGAACGTTTGTGCTGACAGTCTTTTCAAAATAAAATGAGTTCTTCACAGAAAGAAGGCAACAAAACTACGAAGGTTTGTGCATACAGTCTTTTCAAAATAAAATGATGTCTTGACAGAAAGAAGGCAAATAAACTACGAAAGTTTGTGCATAGTCTTTTCAAAATAGAATGAGTTCTTCACAGAAAGAAGGCAACAAAACTACGAAAGTTTGTGCATACAGTCTTTTCAAAATAAAATGATGTCTTGACAGAAAGAAGGCAAAAAACTACGAAAGTTTGTGCATACAGTCTTTTCAAAATAAAATGATGTCTTCACAGAAAGAAGGCAAAAATACTACGAAGGTTTGTGCATACAGTCTTTTCAAAATAAAATGAGTTCTTCACAGAAAGAAGGCAACAAAACTACGAAGGTTTGTGCATACAGTCTTTTCAAAATAAAATGATGTCTTGACAGAAAGAAGGAAAATAAACTACGAAGGTTTGCGCATACAGTCTTTTCAAAATAAAATGATGTATTCACGGAAAGAAGGCAACAAAACTACAAACGTTTGTGGTTTGGGTTAAAGTTATTATGGAAGTGTTGTGGCATTTACGTGACATATGAATCGATATAAAGAGGCGCAAACAACGCGGTGAACATCTGTTGTGTTCACCGCGGTCGTCCTACGAGACGTTCTTTGTCCTAAAAGACAATGTCGCTGCTGCTGTGGGTTTTTTTTCTCTCTCAAGCTTATCTTTTTTTCCATCCTTTTCATCACAACTACTTTTGACACTTTCTGGGTGCAACAGCACAAATGCCTTTGAGGTGTGTGTGTGTGAGTGTGTCATGATGTGTCATCATCACCGCGTGATACACAGAACAGAGTTGTTGGAGAGGGATCACGGTGTAAAGAAAGTAAAGAAAACGCTAACCCATCTTCCTCTTACCGGTATAGAGCTGTTCTAGATTGTTAGCCATCGTTGCCTCTCCCAAATAGAATAAGCCTGAATTATTAGTTCCTACATGAAACGGCTCACACAACGAGGCCTGCAGATTTTCTTCCATATTGTCCCATTATATTGGAAAAGTCGGCCAAATGATTCATATCTCTCAAATCTAGCAGCTCAAACTAAAACCGCAAACAACATGTTAGAGGAAAAGTATGTCTGTTAAAATTGTCCATTCAATGTGATGTAAATCTTTGAAAACGTTTGTGTTTTGGACATAAAGCTAAGTAAGGGAGATGATTAAAAACAATATAATATCAATATTCAGGCAAAATATGAAAATATAAAATTGTGAAATAATCAGATTAATTTTTAAAATACAGGTCATTATTCTGATTTTTTAAAATTATGAAATCAGCAGAATCAGAGTTCTATATTGTCTCATTATATTGGAGAGAAGTCAGGCATCTCTATGATTCATATCTCTCAAATCTAGCAGCTCAAACTAAAACAGCAAACAACATGTAAGAGGAAAAGTATATATTTATTTTTTAATAAAGGGGTAAACTGTCCATTAAATGTGATGTAAATCTTAGAAAACAGTTGTGTTTTCGACTTAAAGCTTGGTATGGAGATGATTAAAAATAACATTATTAAACAAATACTCAGGCAAAATAAGAAAATATAAAATTGTGAAAGAATCCTATTAATTTTTGAAATACATGTCATTATACAGATTTCTTTTTTTTGGTGCACCAGCTCTATATTGTCAGGCATCTATATCATTCATATCTCTCAAATATAGCAGCTCAAACTAAACCAATCTAGATGAATAAATAAAAAACTAGAACGGGCACTCGGTAGAGCACATACCTTCACATATCACAAGAATGGGTATTGAATTATGAACATTTTGGCATTAGTTGCATGCCAATTGGATATAAATTGACCGCGCTATGGTAAAAAGAAGATTTTGACCTTTTCATGACCTTGACCTTTGACCCGATCGATCCCAAAATCTAATCAAATGGTCCCCGGATAATAACCAATCATCCCACCAAATTTCATGCGATTCGGTTTAATACTTTTTGACTTATGCGAGTAACACGCATACAAATACACGGCGATCAAAACATTACCTTCCGCATTTTCAATGCGAAGGTAACAACATGTAAGAGGAAAATGATGTATTTTTTTATAATGGGGTAAACTGTCCATGCAGAAGCTGTAGTTGTTGTACGTTGCAGGAATTCTTGAACAACCTCCCATATTGGATTTGTACCTTTTCCATTTCCCTGTTATCTCGTGTTATTTAATTACATTCCGGCCGGCGCACATTGTTTCCTGCTGACTGCGTCTGCAACTTAACATTCATCACGCTGCGGCCAGGTGGCTGCGTGAAGCCGCTAATCTCGCCGGGCCCAAAAAAAACATTCTCATTCTGGGGTGGAACTCGCATGTTTTAAAAAGGAACGCTTTCAGCACCTAAAGGGAGCCAGACGCAGATGATCATAAACGCTTTCTATCTGCCGAGTTATGCCTCGGCCCCGCGGAGGATAGCGTTCATCTGCTTCTCTCTCGATGTCATATTCCTTAAGCGGCCTGTTATTATGTCATGAAACTGGCCCAATGAAAGTCTTCCCCCCTTTAAACTGTCACAATAGACGTTTTTTTTGAAGTAATTGGAAACACATTGAGCCGTCACGCTCTGCGATTTATTTATTGTTTTACCTCCTGCCCCGTGCACTTCTTCCAATGTTCCACAAGTATTTAAATTAGGAGCACATTTCTGGAGCTCGTGGTGCACCGTGACCTATTTGTCAAGTCTGACCTATTCGTGCCCGCGGGTTTTAAAGGTTACAGGTGAGATTGTAACGACTACATGTAAAGGTATTCCTATCACGCGCCTCAGAGATGGGATGTTCCAATCCGCCGCAACTATTCATAATATTTCCTGTTGAGTTTGAAAACAGTTCTTAATTCTCAATTTTTAGCCTCACGCGGGTCACACGATAATCTTTATGTCGTTTTAGGAGCGTCGCATTCTGCCTCAGAGTCACTAAGCTGCTCCACAGACGTCAGACCGTTAAGTGGAGCAATTTGCACTCGAGCAACCCTTCAGCTGATCCACGCTTTTTACCCTAAAATGAGCTCCAGGGTGACGTAACGAACCCTGTCGGCTGCCATCTTGGATGTCTCGAGCAACGGGGGATCCGAGGACGGTCCTAAAAGTATAAATGAAATGTACAACTTTCAAAAAGATCGCATTTCGTGCAGATTTTCAATGAAAAGGCACTTCGGTGAGCGGCGAGGGCTCTGGTGGCGGCAGCGAGCGACCTGTCGATCAAAGTAGCCCCGCCCTGAAGCACACTCTGCTTTATGGTCTATTGTGAGACCATAAACTGATGCTTACAATGTGTATTACTGATGGTGATAAATCAAGTGGGAGTTGAGGTCATTTTCGCCTTCTTTTTGTATCCGGAGGTGTCGCCCCCTGCTGGTCAGGAGAGAGAATGCACGTTTAAAGACGCTTTAGAACCGGAGGTCGTTGCCTGGTTTAATCTGATGTAAATCTTAGAAAACTTTGGGGTTTTGGACCTAAAGATAGGTATGGAGAGGATTAAAAATTAACATTATAAAATAAATATTCACGCAAAATTGTGAAACAATCACATTAATGTTTAAAACAGGTCATTATTATGAACATTTTATTTCCTCCTGCCTCTTTTCAGATTGTTGGAGGCCTCTCTGTTTTTATATGGCGACAAAATGCTCCGTAAGGCTGTTTATTTGTTCATCCCACTCGTCATCACAGTCTCAGCTAAAAGCAACTTTTATTTTTGTATTTTTTTTGCAGACATTTATTCGAGAGGTTTAGATGTAAAATGTGGTTTGTTTTCTTAAAGTAGTTTAGTGGTGACACAAACTTGTCGTGTAGCATCTCGACTCCATCGCATTCAATACAGACTCATATATTGTTTAAAAGTGTAAATTATAGAGAAGATCTCAAAAGGCAAATTTAATTGAGTTTTTTAAAATGTAATATTGAGCGATGAGCTTCATATTGCCTTTACGGAAGATGCTGGTAAAGAATATTACATGTGATACTGTCAGGGGGAGGAAAGCTCCTTTAAAAAAAAAGTAGTTTCTATTATATATATATATTTGGTGCTTGCCTCCCTATGGGGTGAACACTGGTACATTCAACGCCTCCTTTAAAGAAGCTCCCTCTCTGGTCACTTTCAAAACCCACCAAGTACATTTTACACACATCTACGCGGGCAGAGAACCCGCCTTCATAACCACGCAGACAGACGGCCATCAATCATTTCAGTGCCCCCCCCCCCCTAAAAAAGAAACCACTGCATCACCTGCGTATCGTGTCTCCGAGGCACGGGGGCGTCGGCTCCGGGTGATGAATATTAATATCAATGCCGCTCGGATGTCACGAGAATGAATTGTGGACGTGGGTAAACGCTGCGTTATCTGCGTTACCGCGCTAATGAAAAGCAGAGTTCGGGAAGGGGTGGGGGGGGGGGGGGATAAAGGAGGCGGAGCTCTGGGGGCTTTGGCAGAGCGGGCTATCGACGGGTTTGCTTTGGTATAAAACTACAAAAAAACTGCTCTGTAACTATTTTATTCCAAAGCACAACATATCCAACAGTGTAAGGTTTCCTCCTGCTTCTTTTTAACGAGAGGATTATATTTGTAATAAAGTTTTTAGCCACTTCCCCTCAAATGCAAATATGCAGAATCGGAATCATTCGGGAACATGCTTTTTAAAAAGTAATAAGCACAATTTAAATGGTTTTCTTCCTCAAGGTCTATAGTATTGCTTTATTTTGTGTGTAGCAGCTGTTATTTTTTTGGTAAAACATCTAAAGCTGGTTCAATGAGTTTCAAACTCTGATTTAAAGACTCAGTTAAGCGACGGGAAACCGAAGATATCGAGTTTCAAGGCGCCGCTAATGGGAGAAACTGACAGATCTGTTTTATATTCATGAATAAATAAACGGTGGAGTTCCACCTTTTCTTTTCTTCGACCCATCACCTCGAGTCAGAAGAAAAGAAGTCGCTCCTGAGATGGTCTGAAAGATGACGACGTTGATATTTAACTCGGGATTTAAAGTCGGCTCCGAGGACGACGGACAGTGGGAGGGCGACTCGCACGTCGAGCAGTGAGTGAGTGAGGGAGAGGGAGAGAGAGAGAGAGAGAGAGAGAGAGAGAGAGAGAGAGAGAGAGAGAGAGAGCAGTGCCGACATCTCTCAGTTCCAGCCCAGTGCCTGAGGAAATGTACCCTGATATTAGCTATTAAGGAGCAGATTGTCAGGGTGAGCACCGACAGCAGCTGCACCGCGGAGCCGGCTGCAGGGAGGCAGGAAGCTCCCCCCCCCCTCTCCCCCCTCACCCTAACCCTCCACGCCCTTCTCCATCACCTCCATCGGCTGCCGGGCGCCCTCCGCCCAGGGAAGAACAGCACAACAAAAGGCCTTTGTGTCTCCGTCTGCGCTCAGAGACGGACGCCAGGCGACCTGATGAGTGTGTGATTGGATTGGCGACGCACCTGTAGATGTATGGTGGGGGGGGGGGACTTCACAACAACAACAAGATCTGGCGCGGATCGTTTGCTTTCCGGATGAAAATCGGAAGGAGATAAATCAGAGTGATCTCAACTCAAGAGGTGGATAATGCCGCTTTAGCCCCGCCCCCTCAACCCGAAAAAGACGATAGCGAGCGTCGATGCGCGCTCGCTGGAGAATGCTAATTTGTTCTCCTTATCACTCTTTCATCGGCGGGGGGGGGGGGGGGGATATTGAACCGTGACTCTTTTCTCATCTTCTCACTTTGAATACCGGCTGAAAAGTAAAGACGTCGGATGATATTCACCGGAGGAGTCGTGAGGGAGTCCCGTCCTTTAAGTTGTGACGGGAGATGATAAAGGCCCCGATCGCTTCAATTAACGAGCTTAATCAGGCTTCATTGAGAAAGGTAATCACATCTCTGGGGGGGGGGGGGGAGGGGAGAGAGGGGGGGGGGGTCTTGTGATTGCCTGAAAGCCTAAGTGGAGTGGAAGTATTTTTTTTCGGAGAGGCAAATGTCGGGGGGCGAGCGCGAAGGACGGAGGAGAAAGAGAAGGACGGAGGAGAAAGAGAAGGCGGGAGGAGAAAGAGAAGGAGGGAGGAGAAAGAGAAGGCGGAGGAGAAAGAGAAGGCGGGAGGAGAAAGAAGGAGGAGAAAGAGAAGGAGGAGAAAGAGAAGGAGGGAGGAGAAAGAGAAGGCGGAGGAGAAAGAGAAGGAGGAGGAGAAGAGATGAGGAGAAAGAGAAGGCGGAGGAGAAAGAGAAGGAGGAGGAGAAAGAGAAGGCGGAGGAGAAAGAGAAGGAGGGAGGAGAAAGAGAAGGCGGAGGAGAAAGAGAAGGCGGAGGAGAAAGAGAAGGAGGAGGAGAAAGAGAAGGCGGAGGAGAAAGAGAAGGAGGGAGGAGAAGAGAAGGGGGAGGAGAAAGAGAAGGAGGAGGAGAAAGAGAAGGAGGGAGGAGAAAGAGAAGGCGGAGGAGAAAGAGAAGGAGGAGGAGAAAGAGAAGGCGGGAGGAGAAAGAGAAGGAGGAGGAGAAAGAGAAGGAGGGAGGAGAAAGAGAAGGAGGAGGAGAAAGAGGAGGAGAAAGAGAAGGCGGGAGGAGAAAGAGAAGGAGGAGGAGAAAGAGAAGGAGGGAGGAGAAAGAGAAGGAGGAGGAGAAAGAGAAGGTGGGAGGAGAAAGAGAAGGAGGGAGGAGAAAGAGAAGGAGGGAGGAGAAAGAGAAGGAGGGAGGAGAAAGAGAAGGCGGAGGAGAAAGAGAAGGCGGGAGGAGAAAGAGAAGGATGGAGGAGAAAGAGAAGGAGGGAGGAGAAAGAGAAGGAGGGAGGAGAAAGAGAAGGCGGGAGGAGAAAGAGAAGGAGGGAGGAGAAAGAGAAGGCGGAGGAGAAAGAGAAGGAGGGAGGAGAAAGAGAAGGCGGAGGAGAAAGAGAAGGACGGAGGAGAAAGAGAAGGCGGAGGAGAAAGAGAAGGACGGAGGAGAAAGAGAAGGAGGGAGGAGAAAGAGAAGGCGGCGGCGTCTCACACGTCCTCCTTTCCTCTCGACTCTCTGTCTTTGTCTCCCTCTCCATCTCTCTCTCCCTTTGTGTCCCACACTCCATTACTCCCCTTCAATGTTATCTCTCTCCTCTCACCTTCACCCCTCCCCCCCCCTTCCACTGGTTGTTTGGCTTGCTTACTGTTTCCAGTTTCACTTCCAATTTAGCGTCTCTTTTTTCCTTCTCTTTCCATCTGCCCTCCAAATCTATCCTCCTTTTGTTCTTGTTTCTCACCCTCTCCTTTCATCCACCTGGTCTCTCTCTCTTTCCATTCTCCTTCCACCTTTGCTGTCGGAGGGGGGAGGGGGGGGGGGGGGCTTCGCCCAGACCATACTCTAGATCGATCGCGGTCATTACCTCCGTAATGAGAGGGGATTGAGTTCTTCGCCGGGCCTCGCGGAGCCAGTCAGGTCGCACGGCGACGGGGGGAATCTGGATTTTCCGGAGGCTTCCCAGAGTGCACGGCGTCCTCGGCCGGCGCCCGCTTCAATCACCCGCCGTCAGCAAATGGCTCTTTAATGACGGCGTGGAAGACGGGTCCGCCCCCGACACAAGGGCAGAGACGCGTCTCAACGCGCGGCGTCCTCGCCGGCCCACGAGGGCGAAGGCAGAGCCGCCCTCACTCTGCTGATTAATAGTTATTTTCCTGGCTCCATCGCGAAGAGATTAAACCGCCATTAGCCGCCGACTCGGCCCTTCATGTCAGCGGATTCAAAGTAATGTCGATAAGACGTGCCTCATGCGCACGGAGGCGCGTCGAGCCGCACGCCCTTACGAAAGCGATCGCTGTCTGAGTTTCATTACAGGAGGTCAGCGACATGTTCAGCCTAGCTTTGCAACAACTGCTGCAACGCCGCGTTTCAACTCGAAGGAATGAGTTGCATTGTGGGAAATATAGTGATCCGTGCAAGAGCCAGGGGGCTGTTAGCCTAGCTTAGCATAAAGGCCGGTAGCAGGCCGACAACATGTGCGTAGCTGGATAGTTGTATCTTATTTATTTGATGTGTAAACAATCATAAATAATGCACACAAAAAGTACAGATTGGAGTTTTACACGGTCGTTTATGCTAAGCTAAACTAATATCCTCCTGGCTCCAGCATGTCGCATGAGAATCGTTCACATTTTCCCAACATGACCGATCAAAAGTTTCCTAGAGTCACCTAGATAATTTGGTGTTTTCCATGAAAACTTACACTTTTATTTATTAAATGAATTGAAAAATGTATATAAAATCTAGTAAAGACATTGATGAGGTTATAAATAATGATTTTTATAGTAAATATTAATGTAGTTTTCTTGTGGCTCAAAGGAAGGCCAGTTTTAGAGCTTCTCTCACTAGCAAAACTGTTTTCAGCTGCGCTCACATAAAAAGGGATTTTCGAGGGTTTTCTACCCCTCTGTTAGTCTTCTAAGGCGATAACACAATGTACCACTAGAACACTGGAGATGGGCCTCTACACACCTCTGGAGAGACTTCATTAACACATTCACTATGTAGAGAGTATTTATGATTCATTTAATGTTAACTTCATTGATAAAAACAGCTTTACTTTGAAAAATAAGGACATTTCTAACTTTGTTTTTCTTTTTCGACACCAAACTTCTGAACGGTCGTGTACTTTCAGGCAAGAATGTCAATAAATCTCTATTTCCCCCGAAATGTTCAACAATTACGTTGAATGGCGCGTGAACAAAATCTCCGGCGAAGCAAAACCCACTTAAAGGAAGTTGTTTCCACGTCGAAGAATTGAGCGTTCACGCTTAAAATTAAAAGCTTTTTTTCTGGAGGCCATTGCCCCCCCTTCAACCCCCCACCCCTCCCCCTCCTCCCTCCTGCTTTTCAATTCAGTTTTCAATTCAATTCAGTTTATTTGTATAGCCCAATTTCACAAATTACAAATTTGTCTCGGAGTGCTTTACAATCTGTACACATAGACATCCCTGCCCCAAAACCTCACATCGGACCAGGAAAAACTCCCAAATAACCCTTCAGGGGGAAAAAAAGGGAAGAAACCTGGAGGAGAGCAACAGAGGAGGATCCCTCTCCTAGGATGGACAGATGCAATAGATGTAATGTGTACAGAAGGACAGATTTAGAGTTAAAATACATTCAATGAATATGACAGAGTGTATGAATAGTTCATAGTAGGCATATTCCACGATGGAGACCTCCACGATCCATCAGGCAGATGGCGGTGGGGAGGAGGAGTGGGCGGAGTCTCAACAGGACAGTGGCGTAGTCATGAGCAGGAATTCCACGACCCAGACGATCCATCAGGCAGATAGGATCTATGCCGTCTCATAGGGTCCGATGACCCCATGAGACGTAAAGTCAAAAGGACTTCCGGGGAGAAAGCAGAGTTAGTAACGTGTGATTGAGAGATGAAAATTCATCCTTAAGGAGAGAAAAAAGAAGAGATAGGTACTCAGTGCATCCTAAAACGTCCCCCGGCAGCTATAAGCCTATAGCAGCATATCAAGGGGCTGGACCAGGGCAAACCTGATTCAGCCCTAACTATAAGCTCTGTCAAAGAGGAAGGTCTTAAGTCTACTCTTAAACGAGGTGACTGTGTCTGCCTCCCGGACTGAAATTGGAAGCTGGAGGAGAGGAGGAGGAGGAGAGGAGGAGGATGAGAGGAGCAGGAGAGGAGGAGGAGAGGAGCAGGAGAGGAGGAGGAGAGGAGGAGGAGGATGAGAGGAGCAGGAGAGGAGGAGGAGAGGAGGATATCAATATGTATTCTTTTAATCAAACTACAGATGTTCTTCTTTGCATCGGTCCGCGGGCAGGAACTACACACACACACACACACACACAGATGTACAGGTAGAAGTCAATTAGTCATCGCTGCACCGCATTGCATCACTGCTCAATCCTCTGCTGCCAGCGACCTTGACGAAGGGCGCGTGATGGAAAGATCTTGTTAAATTGGTTTAATAGAATTTCTGCAGCAACCATAAAAAAAGAAAAGCTTGTTCGAGCCGCCATGTCAATCAAGTTCGTAATGTAACTTAATGCATACACATTATTCCCAGGAGGTTTCAATAAACTAAATTGAACTTTTCCACCATCCTTCCTCTTTTTTGGGGGGTATTTGTCGCCATCGTAACTTTCTCCTCACGACTAAAAAAGGCGAAAATCCCACCGGACACAATTTGTTGAGGTCGAGAGTATTTATTTGACTTTTTTGTGACCTTTTCTTTTCCTCTTTTATTTTTTTTTATCCGTGTAGTGGATCCTTATTATTGGAAACAATAGCCTTACTTTTGCACTTCAGTTGCAAAAAAAAAAAATCCCTGTTCCGGGGTAACGTTGGGGAGCTCACGCCTCCTCGAGGAGGAGGAGGAGGAGGAGGAGGAGGAGGAGGATGAGAGGAGCAGGAGAGGAGGAGGAGAGGAGCAGGAGAGGAGGAGGAGAGGAGGAGGAGGAGAGGAGGAGGAGGATGAGAGGAGCAGGAGAGGAGGAGGAGAGGAGGATATCAATATGTATTCTTTTAATCAAACTATTGTATTTATTTGTGTCATTTAAGGTTATACTTGTGTATAAACCGAGATTTCACAACATGTTTAGTCATGGAAATTTGGTTTAAAGCCCTGGAAACCCATTGGTCAACATGTGTATGAACCCTGAAAACATATTAAAAAATGTTCTGTATCCTCTCTACAATAATCAGTTAACAAATTGAATTCAGAATTTCATTAATATGCTTTTTTTCCTGAATCTTCTCCATCTACTTTCACATAATGTTTTTTACAGGGCAAAAATGTCCAGATTAATGAAACGTCCAACGTTATGCTCGTTGTAAATAACACAATTATTAATATTAATGACATGAGTTCAGAATGATGTGGAATTGCATAGTTTTTATTTTTAGAATAAGGCCCCACAAACCCCAAATAGCGTCTCGAATCCCTCAATCACTGAAGAGACGTTCTGACTGGAGGAATGATTGCTGTCGCCGTGCCGACGGGGCCGTGTTGCGTTGGCACCGGTTTCTTTTTTCCACTTCAACTCCCGATGAGAAGGAGATTCATGTCTGTTTTTGGCTGTTTGTTGTGTTTGTGTTGCTGATTCGGAGCAGGCCGGCCCGCTGAGCCAACAGAGCCAACACCCCGGTGAAATGAGTGTGGCGCGTTGACCGATGCTGTAGGGAAGAACCTCTCAAATACCATCATCACCGGCATTTAGCCACCCCCCAAAAAAACATTTTATAAAACCCTCCCGCAGCTTTTTTCCCCCTTCAATGCAGACGTCCTTTTGTTTTTGTACATTCCCTTACCGCCTGCTTCTGTTCATTACTATTTGTATTCTTTTTTTATGAAAGTGCAGTGAATTTCACATTGGGAGTCGGTCGACTGAAAGAGGAGAGTGTTACCACACCGTATAAATGTGCCCGTTTCAAAAGGTTAATGGATGGAAAGAAGAAGGAGAAACAAAGTGCATTGAAAAGGCGTTTAGCTGAAGTCTTTATCCGGCGTGTCGGTGAAGAAGATGAAAATCCTCGGACGCCATTCGATGCGTTCAACGCTCGTTCTGCTTCCTCTTGTGTGAAGGATGCACAGAAACATTCCTGCTTGCTTTGAAAAAATACAAGCATGTTTTACCCCTTTGCTTGAAGTGAACCCGAGCCATATATATTTATATGGCTCTCTCATTTATCCCAGCGGAGGTGTTGACGGTTTATATATATAAACTATTTTTTATTTTTTTAAAGCAATATATATATATATATAATATATATTATATATAAATATATATACAGGACTGTCTCAGAAAATTAGAATATTGTGATAAAGTTCTTTATTTTCTGTAATGTAATTAAAAAAACAAAAATGTCATGCATTCTGGATTCATTACAAATCAACTGAAATATTGCAAGCCTTTTATTCTTTTAATATTGCTGATTATGGCTTACAGCTTAAGAAGACTCTAAAATCCTATCTCATAAAATTTTAATATTTCCTCAGACCAAGTAAAAAAAAAGATTTATAACAGCTGAGTGTTTGTCAAGGCTCAGGAAACCCTTGCAGGTGTTTCGAGTTAATTAGACAATTCAAGTGATTTGTTTAATACCCTACTAGTATACTTTTTCATGATATTCTAATATTTAGAGGTAGGATATTTGAGTTTTCTTAAGCTGTAAGCCATAATCAGCAATATTAAAAGAATAAAAGGCTTGCAATATTTCAGTTGATTTGTAATGAATCCAGAATGCATGACATTTTTGTTTTTTTAATTGCATTACAGAAAATAAAGAACTTCATCACAATATTCTAATTTTCTGAGACAGTCCTGTATATGGCTCTCTCATTTATCCCAGTGGAGGTGGGAGGTGTTGATGGTTTATAGATATATATATATTTATATATATATATATATATAACCCATTTTTTTTTAAAGCAATATATATAATATATATAATATATAAATATATATATATATGGCTCTCTCATTTATCCGAGCGGAGGTGTTGACGGTTTATATATATATACATATATATTTATATATGTATATATATAAACTATTTCAATTTTTTTAAAGCAATACTTTATATATCTTATATCTATATATATACAGTATAATATATATACAGGACTGTCTCAGAAAATTAGAATATTGTGATGAAGTTCTTAATTTTCTGTAATGCAATTAAAAAAACAAAAATGTCATGCATTCTGGATTCATTACAAATCAACTGAAATATTGCAAGCCTTTTATTCTTTTAATATTGCTGATTATGGCTTACAGCTTAAGAAAACTCAAATATCCTATCTCTAAATATTAGAATATCATGAAAAAGTATACTAGTAGGGTATTAAACAAATCACTTGAATTGTCTAATTAACTCGAAACACCTGCAAGGGTTTCCTGAGCCTTGACAAACACTCAGCTGTTATAAATCTTTTTTTACTTGGTCTGAGGAAATATTAAAATTTTATGAGATAGGATTTTAGAGTTTTCTTAAGCTGTAAGCCATAATCAGCAATATTAAAAGAATAAAAGGCTTGCAATATTTCAGTTGATTTGTAATGAATCCAGAATGCATGACATTTTTGTTTTTTTAATTGCATTACAGAAAATAAAGAACTTTATCACAATATTCTAATTTTCTGAGACAGTCCTGTATGTCTGTGATGGCTCACAAAAATAGCGTGACATAATTCACTATTGATTTGCTCTCCTGGCTGGCTGATGTTCATCAGGTGACAGAACTTAAAGAGGCATCGGCATCGATCAGCCGGTGGGTGCTCACGGGCAAGCGCTCTGTATTCCATACGCTGTGGTGTTTGTTCTTATGAGTCACACATATCGATCGGCGGCTGTCTTTGGTGCCTAAGAAAAGACACCAGACGTTTCTTTGAGCTCACAGCAGCGACTCGTAACACAGCGTTGACGGAATAACCGTGACTTGAAAGGTCAGCGTATCTGTCAGAGCTGTCGCTTTCAATAACATCGATTGTGTTTGTTGGGCATGATCAATGATCAACTCATCATTAATATGCTTTGCCATTTTGAAAATGTCGGCTCTTTATCGGGCTGGGTTCTGTTTAAATAAAAAGTATCAATACCAGACGCCTGGGAGTGATACCGATACCAAGAGAGTACACTCGATACCCATCATGTGACTGGATGGCGTCTACAAAACAATACAAACAAACAAACAAACAAACAGTCTCTTTGTCTAGATGTGGGTACAACAAGTTACGCTTGGCTGTAGAAGGAGCTCAGTCCAACAGTCACGGGAAGTTTTTCCATTTTAATTCATCACAATGTAAATTAAAAGTCACTTTCTGGTGAACGTAAATATTCACTTATTCAGGAAAATCTGGAAAAGGACCAAACATTTTGGAAGCTGCGAGAATAAAAACATATTTTTTTCGATAAATAAATGCAAAGCACTTTACATTTCTGAACTTCAAATTTTGAAATGAAATTCCACAATATTGCTTCTCTCTGAGAGCCGTTCTGCTTGTTGGGGACCCGTCTAATCTCTGGTGCTTGAGACAGTTAAACTCGTTTGTGTGTCGTTTAAACTTATCTCCGTCGTGTTCTGTCTCGCGGCGTTTCTACATTTGGTACGTAGCATATTTCCTAAATGTTGCACAGGTGGGAGATGTTTCCTTCATTTCGCTTCTCATTTATTTTTTTGCACTTCCCAGCCCGGCGTCCGGCTCCTCTTCAAAACACTCTTTGAATCTGGTTTTGGCAGCATCCTAAACTCAAATGTTCACGCGCCAGCATGTTGTGCTAATTAACCGAATATCTGCGTCGCTCGCGTTATGCTAACGAAAGCCCTCTTGTCGCAGCACATCTCGGTCTTTAAACAACACTTGTTGGTTAAACATACCATGAATAAAGATATATTCCCCCCCTGAGTAGCCATGTCATTTAAAATGATCTATTCCCTCGCTGCAGATGGCGTTCTCGGAGCGGCGGCCTTCCCGCTATCCCCCGTGCTCACACCGGCGCTACCGTTGGCCTCCTTGACGATCCTCCCACCGTGGTCGCCGCCGCCCGTGGCCTCGCCGATAGTCCAGAGCACCCCGGCAGCCGCCGCCCCGGAGACTACCTCAGCCACCGGAGGAGGGGACTCGATTCTCGACTCGCCCTCCGAACCGGACCTGGACCCCGAGGCCGAACCGGACGGCGAGGCGGAGGCGGACGGGGAGTCGGAGGAGGAGAAAGCCAAACGCCTCATGTACTGCTCGCTGTGCAAAGTGGCCGTCAACTCCGCGTTGCAGCTGGAGGCTCACAACACCGGTGAGAGGCGACTGTCATCCGGTTCCATTCGTCATGATTATGAGATATTCGGACAGAAGACAAAAGACTTCAGATCTAGGCAAACCAGGTTTAGGAAAAGATGGTGGTTTTGTTAGGATCTGGAGTTTTTGTGTCTTGTGTCTTGTCTTATTTTGAAGTCCCCGTCTCTCGTTTCCTCTGTTTCCCTGCACTTCCTGTCCCTGTGATCGTCTGCCCCGTCCCTGATCCTTTATTTATCAAATGAATTGCAAGATGAATAGACAATATATAAAATAGTTAAATTTGTGACTCAAAGGAAGGCCAGTTTTATAGCTTCTCTCACCAGCATAACTGTTTTCAGCTGCGCTCACATAAAAAGCGTCTTCAAGGGTTTTCAAGAGTTTTCTATCCCTCCGTTAGTCTTCTAAGGCGATAACACAATGTACCATTAGAACACTGGAGATGGGCCTCTACACACCTCTGTAGAGACTTAATTCCACACCAGAGAATAGTCATCTACACATTAACTATGTAGAGAGAGTATTTATGATTCATTTAATGTTATCCTTATTGATAAAAACAGTGTTTTACTTTGAAAAATAAAGACATTTCTAACTGACCTCAAACTTTTGAACGGTAGTGTATATAGAAAATGAATAATCTGTTGGCTATCACTCCTACTATATAATAATAATAGAGCCAATTAGATTATGAGAGAGGAAGAAAAAAAACCTTATTGTTGTGAAATTCTAATTTTTAGTGTTGAAAAAAGAAGCTAGCTCCTCCAAATCAATATGCAAGTTGTACAAATAATAATATGTAAACAAACCTACTAAATAATGACATAAATAATATTTATGGCAGTTAAACTGTGTTGAATGGCGCCGCTGATGTTTTTAAGAGCGCACATTGAAACTGGACACAAAGTGGTGTTAGCACATAAAAGCCCAGCCACCTAAAGGTCGACCTGAACATCAATGTTCACGCCGCCCCGCAGGCACACCCCCAAAAAAGAGAGATTTATGGGAACCATGACATTCTGAGTGAATGAGTTCAACGGGGTCCTCCGCTTTGATCTGAGACGTTGTCGTCTAATTTAGGAGTTGACCCTTTCACGCTGACCTTCACATGACCCCCGAGAAAACATAACAGCCGCGCACCTCCTGATCTCACCGATTCCCTTCTGGTGGAGGTTAACGTACCGGCTGTTTGAACCCCCCGCAGGTACAAAGCACAAGACGATGCTGGAGGCCCGGACCGGCGGGGGCTCCATCAAGTCGTTCCCTCGGTCGGCGGTCAAAAGCAAACCGGCCACCGCAACCGTCAAATCCACGACGGGCCTGCAGGACAAAACCTTCTTCTGTGAGACGTGTGACGTGCACGTCAACTCAGAGACTCAGCTGAAACAGGTGAGAGGGACATTATATTGCATGTGATTGATACACTGTAGATGCAGCTACAGGGAGCAATTCAGGGTTAAGTGCCTTGCTCAAGGACACGTCGACTAGGGCGGGGGATTGTACCTCCAACCCCCTGATTGAAAGACGGACCTGCTACCCACTGACCCATAGTCGTCCCATTGGGACTTTCACGACACGCTAACGACCTTCAGCTTTCCTGCAGGATGACGCTGTAAAAGAAAAAATACGTTCAAGCAACAGAGAGAGTGAATGAAGGAAAGACCTGGAAACAGAGTGGACTGTGTTCTACTCAAACTCCTAACTACAAGGTCACAGCGTTGACCTCCAGCTCATTCTTTCTTTCTTTTGATGCACCTATTTGTCTTGCTGCACACACAGAGAAATAATGGATCTTTAAAAGGCTTTGTGCTTCTCCTGAAGAACCATTCTTTTGTTTGAGGCACTATTTTAGATTATTTGAAGAAGTCTTTCAGGAAATGGTTGTTTAAAGAACCCTGGTTTGAAAGGTTCTTTGTGGAACCAGAAATGGTGCCTTGAAGAATCATTTATGAAGGTTCTTTGGAACACCTTTATAGGTTCTTTAAAGAACTCTTTAAAAAATGGTTCTTTAAAGATCCCCGATTGAAAGGTTCTTGTGGAACCAGAAATGGTGCCTTGAAGAACCATTTATGAAGGTTCTTTGGAACACCTTTATAGGTCCTTTCAAGAACTCTTTAAGGAAATGGTTCTTTAAAGAACCCTGGTTTGAAATGTTCTTTGTGGAACCAGAAATGGTGCCTTGAATAACCATTTCTTAAAGGTTCTTTGAGACACCTTTATAGGTTCTTTAAACTAAAGAACCCTGGTTTGAAAGGTTCTTTGTGAAACCAAAAATGTTTCTTCATTGGCATCACCTTGAAGAACCTTTTTCGGTTCCAGATGGACCTCCATTGTTCCGTGTGTCTAGCCTTTAATGTGTCATCCAGTACCAAATTCACCGCGTGCACAGGTCTGAATGTTTCTGTGTCAGATTTGAACTTTTGTCTTTGGATTTAGAACAGATTAAAAGATGCAGCGCCAGGAGTAACATAGACTGGTTTCAAAGTCACAAGTCTCTTGCTAACGCAAACGGAAATGAGGTGTTATGCTGCAGAAGGGACGCAAACCAAGTTTCGGCTCATCCCTCAAATCCTCAAACAAAGCCAAAGGGTTTCTAGTTGATACGTGATGTTCAGGAAATGCAGCGAACGGTCTGACACCTGTGATACACTCCTCAGGCTCGGCAGGGATGTGTACCTCAGTGGCTGCTTCAGGGCACCACACACGCCGTCTTCTCTGGTAGCTGCTGATCATTCTGTCACTGGAGGGTGGAACGGTGTGTGTGTGTGTGTGGGGGGGGAGGTTTCATCCACCATACTTGAAACTCCCCCCCCCCTCGTTTTTTGTCTGTACTAACCTTGAGATTTCTCCCGGAAAAAAGAGACGAGCTTTGTATGAATTCTTCCTGCGGGGGTCTTTCAGCGAGTGCTTTCGAACACAGCAGCGATTTATACCTGTGAAAATGATCAAATATCAGTTGAAACTAGAGGAACGAAAACAGGTGTGATTGTTAAATCCACTGCAAGGACAAGGAAATCAGCCTTTGGTTGTCATCGTGTCCCCTCACGCCGAGTGACTCATTCATCGGCGTGAGGGTTGCAGAGGGTTTCGCTCCATTTCCTTCCAGATTCCTGTAGTTTCTTTGTTTATTCTGGTCTGTGGTCTTCTGTTTAATAATTTGGCGAATGCTTCTCTGCATTGTGCTTCACCACGAGTGTCTCCAGTCGCAATAAAGCTGGAATAATCTCGGCCTTGAGAGAGCAGGTGTATTTTAGTGCTCGCCCTCTCCTTCTCTGTCGGTCCGGTTCCCACCTCAACGCACGATAAGCTATCTCCCCTTGAAATGGCTTCCAGCCCGAGGCTGAGGTACCGGGCGAGCTGTCATAAAAGATAATGACAATTTTCACACTTTATTTCGATGGAATATCCAGAGAAAGTTGCAGTATAAATTTTTTTTTTAAAGAGTGCTGTGTCAGCAGATGGCCGTGAAACTGGTCAAAGTTTCCTGTTTACCAGCTGATGTGTCCGACAAGCGATCCATAAATCAGACGGTCGGATCGCTGTGGATGTTTATGATCCCCTGGAGATGGATCTCGTGGCTTTGGTGACCTCCACGGATCTTTCCTTCGAGCCCCAATGTCAGGCCACTTGCACAAAAGAAATATCCGAAGAAGCTCCCCCCAGGAGAAACTGTGGATTTGAAGGACCTTCGAGCCACTTCCTGTCCCGCAGAGAGACGCAGCAAAACAAATGTCCTTTACCTTTTAGCTAAATTAACTTGGCACAAGGACAGAGACTAGTTTCTAGGATTGGAGGACATCCAAGGGTCGTCTGACACTTCAAATATATATATATATATTAGGGCTGTGAAACGATTACAATTTTTAATCGGGTTAATCACAGGTTTTTGTGGATTAATCACGATTAATCACATATTACCGATATTCTCGGTATATTTTGTGAGAACATAGAGACGGATATATACATTTATACATTCTTCTCTACAATGGTGCTGCAACTCAGCAGTTATTTAGCAGTTTTCTTCCATATGGAACATTAATACATCTTCATCTTCTTTTCTGGAGGTTTTAATTGCTGGGGTCAAATTGACCCCGAGGGTAAAATATGTTAGTAAATGTCAAGGTAACAGGAGGGTTAAACAGAACATTTTTCTCTTGTTTGTCAACCATTAACTCCACCATGATACAATCTAAAGGCCTCTAGTCTTCCTCTAGCAGCTGCTGAGGCAAACTGACTGTGTGGGTTTTCTTCATGAACTGGGCCGTGATGAAAGGGACGGCGGGGACACCGCTGCAAAGCTGAAACCTCACCGGCCCGGACAGGTGGACAGATTGACAAGTGACTTTTGTTTTGCTCGGTCCCGATGCGCGCACGGAGCTATGTGGCGCGCGACGGAGATCGATAAGTGTTAACGCAGCACGAAGAGACAGAGATGACATGCTGCTGTGGAGATACGATCAACAACAGACGTTTAGTTTAATAAAAGAACAAAGACGTGCTATAGAGAACATGTCAGGGGCGGGCCAATCTCTTTAATGTCATGCGATCTACCAACACTACGCGCGATCGACTGGCAGGTCGCGATCGACGTGTTGAGACCCTGATCTACAGGAAGTAAAAGTCGTAACAAGGTTTCCGGAGGTGAACCTGCGGAAGGATCATTACCGATGAACAGACCGTCTGCATGAGAGCGGACAGAGTTCAGATTGAAGTGGTGTATTGGAAGCTCATTTTGCAAGTGACTTTTTTTTCGTCCCGACGACCAACAACAGACGGATTGGAAGCTCATTCTGCGCATGCGTTAAATGCGTTAAAAATAAATAACTCGTTAAACCTGTAATTTAATTAACTGAGTTAACGCGTTATTTTTCACAGCACTAATATATATATATATATATATACTCCCATTCAAAAGTTCGGGGTCACTCTCTCATAATGTAATTGGCTCTATTATTATTATATAGTAGGAGTTATAGCCAACAGATTATTTATTTTCTATATACACTACCATTCAAAAGTTTGGGGTCACTTAGAAATCTCCTTTTTTTTCAAAGTAAAACACTGTTTTTATTAATGAAGATAACATTAAATTAATCATAAATACACTCTCTACATAGGTAATGTGTAGATGACTATTCTCTGGTGTTTAATGAAGTCTCTCCAGAGGTGTGTAGAGGCCCGTCTCCAGTGTACTAGTGGTACATTGTGTTATTCCCTTAGAAGACTAGCAGAGGGGTAGAAAACCCTTTAGACCCTTTTTATGTGAGCGCAGCTGAAAACAGTTATGCTGGTGAGAGAAGCTATAAAACTGGCCTTCCTTTGAGCCACAAGAAGAACAACATTAATATTTACAATAAAAATCATTATTTATAACCTTATCAATGTCTTGACTATATTTTATATCCATTCTGAAATTAATTTGATAAATATTAGTGTGAGTTTTCATGGAAAATACGAAATTGTCTGGGTGACCCCAAACATTTGAACGTTAGTGTATATATCAATATAGTAAAGTTCTATTTGTCTATTCTGATGCTTTTTCTGCATGTATTTAGGTGTTTGGGATGAATGCGATATTTCAGGAACACCTTGATGGAATGTTTTCTGACTTCAGCACAAACATCCAGTTGGACTCGAGGATGAATGGATGAGATGGTTGTTGGTCAAAGGTCACTGTGACCTCACAAATCACACGTTTGGCCGTAACTCAATCCATGCCTCTGCTCATTATGACAAAGAAGGTCGAACCAGATAAAATGACGACGCGATGACATTTCAGACTGACGTCGGATGTCATTTGCATCTTGATTGGTTTGCCGAGGCATACGACCGCGAGTCGGTAACTCTCATTTCTATTCTGCCTCTGGAACATTATTTACATTAAAAGAATCCCGTTTTTTTAATCGATTCATTGCAAATTAGTAATCGCTGCTGTTGTCCTTATCCTGTATTTTGAACGTGTGGCTACATGCAACTCGCGGCGTAGCAAAAAAACAGTGGGTTGTAAAATGTCAAAGGAAGTGTGGCTGTATATAAATATAATGTTTCGATGATTACAGCCATTGTGATGTCACTCCGAGGCCGTTTCTTCTCCTGATTGATCCATTTGTTCACTGCTCGTGAAGAGGTTCAAGTTGTTTTCCTCGTTGTTGGTCTCAGTGATTGCAAATCAGAGCGCTGCGGGTATTTTCTATAACTTTTTGTTATTTTAGCAATCATAAGAGCCGGAAGCCTTTTATCCCTACCCTACTTTCCTGGTTATCCGTCGTGACCTTTGACCCGTGTTGTTTTTCATCCAAGCTAATGTGGATTGTATCCATGTACATAAGGGGAGACACAAAGATATTCATCTTTTCTATTCTGTTTATACATGTTTTCGTTAATATGTGAATAGGAGAACCCCTTTACATCTTAAAACCGCAGAAGAATAACATGCTTAAAAAAATGTATTGTGACTCCGGACCTGTCTGCAACAATAAAAACGTATTTCATTGTCTCATTTTCAGCATATCAGCAGCCGGCGCCATAAAGACCGAGTGGCGGGGAAACCAGCCAAACCTAAATTCAGCCCCTACAGCAAACCGCAGAAGGGCCCGACCAAGCAGCCGGTGAGTCCCCGACATCTCGCGTGTCCTTCACGAGCATCGCGGTGGCTGCGGCATCGAGCCACGAGAAAATGTTATGAGTATATTAAGTCTCGCTCAAAAATTAAGCAGCATTTGTTTTTGAAAAAAAAAAAAAAACTCCACAGCGTTCAAAAGTGTCTTCGCCAAATTCAATGAAATGCCAACTTTCGTAAGCGGATCATATGTTACCTGACTTTTTTTAATTATTATTAAAGATCACTGGCAGGGAACAGCGGGATTTAATTTGATACTTTATTGACGAAAACGCATCGTATCGCGGCTCCCGGAGTCCAACGCCACTCACGAGGAATTGTAAATGTCACATTTGAGTTATTCGGAGTGGCTCAGCGTCAGAGCCGTTTTGCAAAAACCGCAGAATACGAAAATAACTTTGCTGACGCGGATTGTTTCACTTTCCTGATCCTCGCTGTGGCGCTCCCCGGCGGCTGCTGCATGACGCAGATGCGTGAAGGAGCCACGTGGATTCGAATGGAGGGAAGATAACGGAGCGTCTCGCTTTCCCGTGCCGCAGAAGCTCTGGGAAAAGACGGCATCCATCACGCCCACTGTGCGCCGAGGCAACGCGCCGGTTGCCAGTGTGGGAGAAACAACTTTTTTTCCCCTGAAACCCATCATTGACTGAGTTAACGGAGAGGAGCTTCTTTGATGAGCGCAGAGTAAAGAGTGCCCCCCGTCGGGTGGCGGCGCCCGAGTCGGTGATCGATGACCCGTGACGACCGGCTGCCGTCCCGGTGCTCTGAGACCGTAGATCTTCCATTACTGATACAGAAGATTAAGCCGGATAACTTCGGCGACCTTTTCACCCGATTAGGTTGTTTTTTTGGAGGTTGGGTCCGTCTGTCGAATTCACTCTTTCTTGTTCTCCCTCGGTGAGAAACACTTACCTCCATACTCTCAATTCTTCAGTTTATAATGAGAGGGACGCCACCATGTTGTTTAGAGGGACCATACCATGTTGTTTAAAGGGACCATACCATGTTGTTTAGAGGGACCCCACCATGTTGTTTAGAGCAGGGGTGTCCAAACTTTTTTCAACTAGGGCCAATTGTGATAAAGTAAAGATGCCCGGGGGCCAATAGTTCCTTTAGACATTTTTTAAACCACAAAAGTTACATGAAAATACACTGTTATAAAACAATTTATTTTTACTGTCACAATTACTTTTATTTTTTAAATGACAATGTAACCACATATAATATAACCAGGTCTGCCTTTCATTCAGTCAGATAACAATGAAAAAGCTGTATATAGAATACCTTACATTTCTATGAGTTACATAACGTTGCAATTAACCTGTTTTGCACTGAATACCTTTTCAAGATAATATCAATAAAGTGCAACCTGTGAAAAATGAAACAAAATAAGATCAAATATTTGGGCATAAAGAGTTTACTGAGTGTTAGTGACACTGCATATCTTTTCAAAATAACAATAACGCGCAACCTTTGAAAAACAAAACAATTGCAGATATGTGTGAGTCATTAAGTTTTTTTCTATGTGTGATAAAATGGGCTTTCCACTACACCTCTTTTTAAAACGGGGTTGCAGGCTTGATACGGCCACTCTCCATAAAGCTCAATGTTGAGCTCTTGTTTTGAAGGGCAACAGCTGGAACGCTGAGAGGTAACACCTGGCAAGTCTCCAAGAATCTCGTCTGTCGCGCAGCGTAACCGGTTAACGTCGTAACGTACACATTTACACGAAAGTCGGCGACAGGCATTTCGCTCTTTATTTATTAATGACTTAGTTTTATGTCCGTGTAGTTTGTAATATGTGAAGTTCTCAAACAAGGTCTTGAAATAAAAGAATCTGCATTTCCCCTCGCGCCCCACCTCGTCTCTGCTCTTGAACCCGGAGCAGAGAGCTACTCTGAGACGACGTGTCCGTCTTCACCACCGTGGGAACGCAGAGGTGTCGGTTTGCTGTTCCCGCGACATATTGGACGCTCTCTGCCGGCTGGTTGGAGCGCGCTCACCTGTATGTGCGCACCTGTCTGTGCGCATGGGGGCGGAGCTCCGCCGGGATACCGAGAGCCAGGAGAAGTGTGAATGCCACCACGTAGAGACAGAAATGACATGCCGCTGTGTCGATACGATCAATAATATACGACCGTTTAGTTGAATAAAACAACCTGACATTAATTATGTTGTAATCTGGCGCTATAGAGAAGATGTCAGTGGGGCGGACCCCCACCCTGTTCTCATGGGAGGGGAAACACTAGTAATTCCCACCGCTCCTGAAAGCGGCGGCCCTCACTGTCAACTTTTCTCCTTTTTTTTGCCGTCGCCATGGCAAATAGGTTTCGAGAAGGGTTCACGCCACGGATGCAGAGCCAGATACATTAGAAAGGAGGAATTACGTCTTTCAAGTGTTTATGATTTATTTATTCTGACAGATCTGGCGGGCCACAAATAACACATTATATGACCGATGTCGCGGGCCGTATGAAATCTGACCGCGGGCCGCCATTGGCCCGCGGGCCGGACTTTGGACACCCCTGGTTTAGAGGGACCATACCATGTTGTTTAGAGGGACCCCACCATGTTGTTTAGAGGGACCCCACCATGTTGTTTAGAGGGACCATACCATGTTGTTTAGAGGGACCATACCATGTTGTTTAGAGGGACCATATCATGTTGTTTAGAGGGACCCCACCATGTTGTTTAGAGGGACCCCACCATGTTGTTTAGATGGACCATACCATGTTGTTTAGAGGGACCCCACCATGTTGTTAAGAGGGACCATACCATGTTGTTTAGAGGGACCCCACCATGTTGTTTAGATGGACCATACCATGTTGTTTAGAGGGACCCCACCATGTTGTTTAGAGGGACCCCACCATGTTGTTTAAAGGGACCATACCATGTTGTTTAGAGGGACCCCACCATGTTGTTTAGAGGGACCATACCATGTTGTTTAGAGGGACCCCACCATGTTGTTTAAAGGGACCCCACCATGTTGTTTAGAGGGACCCCACCATGTTGTTTAGATGGACCATACCATGTTGTTTAGAGGGACCCCACCATGTTGTTTAGAGGGACCCCACCATGTTGTTTAGAGGGACCCCACCATGTTGTTTAGAGGGACCATACCATGTTGTTTAGATGGACCATACCATGTTGTTTAGAGGGACCCCACCATGTTGTTTAGAGGGACCCCACCATGTTGTTTAGAGGGACCATACCATGTTGTTTAGAGGGACCCCACCATGTTGTTTAGAGGGACCATACCATGTTGTTTAGAGGGACCATACCATGTTGTTTAGAGGGACCATACCATGTTGTTTAGAGGGACCCCACCATGTTGTTTAGAGGGACCCCACCATGTTGTTTAGAGGGACCATACCATGTTGTTTAGAGGGACCATGTAGCGTCTGTTCATCCATGTCTGTAAGGGCGAACAGTCTTGAAGGTCGTTCGCTGCACAAACTGTAAAGCAATCTGAGGCAAATGTATTTAAATTAGGCAATTTAAATGAAAATTGACTCGAAAATGTGACGTGTTCAGATTGTATCTTTTCATATTCAATTGACATTTAAAGCAAGAAGTATCTGAGGTGCTGGAAACGGGAAGTGTTGACTCCCAAGATATTAACTGATGAACCTTCTGTGAATATAATTTACCCACTGACAAATCTCCTGTCAGATTTACAATCTTTCTTCTCTCCTTATCTCGTTATTATTTAGCTTTTTCCTGCAACAGGTTATGTTTTGAAGACGTTTAATATTATTCTCTTGTTAAATGGAGAACAAATAATTGCTTTTATTTGTATTTCACGCAGTGAGTTTCTGTTTCTTCTACATCTCTAGCATTATGTTGTGTTTCTCCTCCCTGTGAACGTGCAGTGTGTACTGACCGTCTTTTCTCTCTCTCCCCCTCCCCCAGATAAACTTGTCCCTGGGTAAGGAGCGCCTGTGTCCGCCTCTCACCACGCAGATCCTACCCGCTCACCTGGCGGCCGTGGCCGCCGCCCTCGGCAACGCATTCGGGCACCGCACCAACCACATCGCCAACCACATCGCCAACCACAACCACATCGCCAACCACGGCCACATCGGTAACCACGGCCACATCGGTAACCACGGCCACATCGGTAACCACGGCCACATCGGTAACCGCGGCCCGACCCCCGCCCTCTTCCAGACACAGACCCTCCCCGCTGCACTGCTCCGCCCGGCCCCCGGGCCTGTCAGGACCTCCCACCCACAAGTCCTATTTGCCCCTTATTGACCCGGGTCAGGCCCGGTTCTGCCCCCCCCCCGCCATGGGACCAGACCGCGTGCTCCACCCAGACCGGGCCCAGGAGTCGCGTCAGCATCTGCACTCCTTCTATGCATCCGGGAAAACACCTCCCCCGCTCACATGGATTACCCCACATTTAAAGCAACTGCAGCTTCTCCGAAAAAAACCTCCAACACACATGCTTTCTGTGCCGTTCTGCAGCCCTCGGCTCGCAGCCGGACCCCGGACCTGGACCCACGTTGTACCGCAATACGATAGAAGACTAACCCCCTGTGAACTATGCAGCGTGGCACTAAGATCATCGCTGCCGGAGGATTACTGTCGCTCGTTATTTAAAAAGGCTGTTGCTGATCTCAGAGGCGAGCGAGGGCCTCCTCTGTTCACGTATGCACTTTAAGCCCCGCCCCTGTTGACGTCCACAGTAGCTTCTAGACTGTGTTAGATTGTTAGAGTACGTGTCGTGACGTGTGTTTTTTAGTTTTTGTTATCCGTCCTTCGCAATTCTGTACGTGTGTGTGAGTGAGTGTGTGTGTGTGTGTGTGTGTGTGTGTGTGTGTGTGTGTGTGTGTGTGTGTGTGTGTGTGTGTGTGTGTGTGTGTGTGTGTGTGCGTGTGCGTGAGCTTCCCATCCACCGTAGGCCATCCAAGTTGATACCCAGCACACATCGTCACTGACCATGTCTCTGGCCAGAGGGACCACAAAGGCTTGTGTATATTAACTGTCAAGTGTGTAAAAGGTGAACAATTTCAAAATAAAAGAGTCATAATTTGTTAATGCTGGTGATGTTTAGTAGTTCGGTTCAAATTATATTTTTGTTATATGTATAAACGGAAATGGAAATCCCAAAATGCTTCTATTTATAATATAATGCTTATGCTTCTACTATACTGTATACATTTCTTTCCCACAGCGTTGTGTTTCCCCGACGCACAAACACACTCAGAGGACTTCATTCAAATTCCAGACACAACATTTCCAGCGCTGACAGAATGTGCTGGAGGAGGACGTGCGCTCTGATTCTTTGTATCACAACGTGCGCTCGTCATACGTAAAGTAATTTACAGCGTCGTGTTGTTCATAACTCCAACAAAGCCGGCAAAGTGATGTTAAATGTACGACATTTGGGTGAATAATATTCACGCTGCGTTGCTGAATGACAGATGCCCTATTGGAATAATAATGCAGCAGATTGCTCTGTGTAGTAACTGTCGGCGCCACCTCATGAAAATACCAAATAAATCAACGTGTTAGGACATCGCTCAATTCTTTAGGATTCACGCTAATACTGTTATAGTACGGTGTATTTTAAAAAAGGCGCTTAAAAAAGAAGATTATAGATAACTAAAACCACACTTAAGGCCAAATATATATATATATATATATTCAAATTATATATATGACTAAAAGTAACAGTGTTCAGCTCTTCTGAATTTATTTTAAACGTTTCTTGAATGAAAAAAATATATACAGTATATATATTTATATATTTTTTTCAGAAATGAAACAAAATTAAATAATATATATATATATATATATTTGTTTCATCTAAGAAACGTTTAAAATAAATTCCTCAAAAGAGCCGAGCGCTGTAACTTTTAATCAACAAGACACAAACAGGTGTAAATTGAATTATTACACATCTGGTGCTCTGCCTGAGTATTTACAGCAGATTGACTCACAATCAACCCCAATGTGTGAGTTCATGGGGATGAAGGAACAACCACAGGAGCAACAGGGTGACTCATTTGTTTGTTTTTTAAATAGATTTTTGGAAAAATAGAATTCTGAGGCACAGAAGAATAACACCTATCCATATTGGGCGACACAGACATTACTTGCGAGCATGAAAAAACTCACTTTTTGGTTCTGAACTTCTCTGTTGACGATAACCTTTAACCTTTTATTATCCTTCAATGATCCGGGTCTGTGGAATTACGTTTTTGTCACGAGTGCATAACAATACTCAGTGTCAGCTACGTCACGCGTCTGTTGTACTTTGTTTGTGTATTTTCTCCCGCAGACGTCTCTACGATCGTCCCGTCGGCCGGTCTTTGATACCGGCGGCCCAAGCGCAGTAAACGTCGCATTAAAAGCTGATTGATGGAAACATTTCCGTCTGCAGCCTTTAACTTGTTTCTATCAAAAACAAATGTGTCCGATGTGCAGTAGACCGTGGTAATTACACACAGGGGATTTAATGAAAGATATTCACGTGGCAGACAAACATCATCCCACGTGTAAGCAGGTCACAGACGCCATCAATACTGACATCTCAAAGCCCAGGGCTTTTTTTCCATGGCAGGACCGAGCTCCCGAAACGGACGTTTTCTGGAGGGACCGCAACACCATCGATCATGTGGCACACATTAAACTCCGTGTTCAGCCTGTGAACTTTTCCATGAACCCTTAAGCTCGTTCATCCATCCTTTCTTTTCGGAGCGCATCTACCCCTCCCCCAACTCCCCGAGGCACGAAAGATGTCCGTGCAGCCAGATGGGGGGAGGGGTGTCTTTTCTTTCCCTCCCTGCTCGCTCTCCAAAACCAAGACAGCGACGTCTCTCTGGCCCCCATCTCGCGTCCACTTAATCTCACTGGAGCAATGATGGCAACCATCTGTAAGTGGGGGGCGGAGCCTCTTTCTCTCTCTATTTGCTGTTCAGGAGAAGCTTATCAGCAGAGAGCCTGACCGACCCGTCCACGGCCGGACGTCCAACCGGGCGAGCAGTGGAATGCAGACGAGGGCGACTCGGAGACGGGAACGTCTCGGTGCTCGAAGAGCGGACCCAGATGGTGCATAACATGATGATGGGAAACACAGACGGAGAAAAAAAACTGAATAAATATGGAATGTGTGTACCTCGAGAAAAAAAAATTATTAAATAAAAATTGTATTTAACCTATTCATGATAATCAGGCTGCAACAGTTGATGTGTTTTAGTTAATAATTCACAAATAATGTAGTTTTTATTTATTTCCTAATGAGACATTAATGAATGACTCAAAGCTGATAAAGTGACAAGAAAGAAAATTTTATAAAATTGGCTTAATTAACAGATTGTTAGAAGGCTGAAGAAATAAAGTAAGAATCAGAAGCGCGTGTGTCTGTGATAAAACCAAAGTGACTTTATGCTTCCTGCGTCACGTTTTGTGCGACGTCAACACAAAGATTGTCATGATAAGTCACGGACGTCGCAGCGAGAGAGGACAGAAATGCCAACATAACTGCAAAAAATTCCACAAACTCGACAGGACGACAAAAAGCAGACCAAACGGTACGAAGCCACGCTGGAAATGAGACGGACAGGGTTTACATACACAGGCAAGGTGAGAGGTGATTGGACGACGGGGAACGAGACACAGGTGGACACAATGAGGGCGGAGCCAGCAATCAAACAGGAGGAAACAATCAGGACCAGAGCAGCCAATCACAGGGAGACAGACGACACAAGGACTTCAAAATAAGACACAAACTCCGGGTCGTGACAAAGATATGAAACGTATTTGTGATTTGCTTATCTATACTTGGGTTTTCATTGAACAAATAAAACAACAAATGTAACTCTAATTTAACACGTGAAATTTTATTTCCTAAAACGAAGGTCCTAATGCATTGCTGGGGGGACATGGTGTTGGAGAAACACAGTAAACAGTAAAAAAATAAAAAATCACTGACTCCAAAAATAAATTCTGTTGCTTAAAATCAGTTAAAAAAAATAACCAACAGAAGTAAGAATGTAAATGCTACTCGAGTGGCGGAAGAGCCACACATGACTGGTTGATGTTGTTGTTGTTGGTCTCACGGACTTCCTGTGTTCTTCAGCCAGAACCACGACAACAACGGCGGCAGAAAAAGATGCATTTGAAAAATCTAAAAAGCAAGATTCTCAAATGTGTCACATTTCTTCGATTAAACTTGTAAAAAAGAGCGTTAACTGTTCCTCGACGCTGCAGCATCCACGTCGCCCGGAAAACCACCCCAATATCAGCAAAAAACAAACGCAACTCTCCCAGAATGCAACGCGGCTAACGTCAACAATCTGATTATCAGTTTTCAAAGTGGAGTTTATTATCATTTCGAGGAGCTGGTAAGCAAACAGAAGAAGGAGAGGAAAAAACCTCTTTACGAGAATATATTTAGGGGAAAACTTCAATTTACTTTTAATGGGTAAAGTCTGCTCATCATCATCATCATCATCATCATCTGGCCCGATGAAGCTCGTTATGATCGTTAAATATAAAAGGAGGATTCTTGTTCCCGTTCAGTCAGGATCCTGGATCTTAATTAATGAAAGCAGCACATTGTCAACTTGTATGACATTATAGCACAAAACAAAAGTCTGACTAAGTTATTGATGACTCTTTTATCGATGAGCCCGACGGTAACAATAACCAGCAGGCCGACATCTGAAACTAAAAGGACTCGCAGTGAGACACGCATCCATCCCTTCATCTTTTTATTTCAAGACTTTTATTGAAAACTTCACATAAAGGTCTTATAAAAAAATCTGCATTTCCCCTGTAATGCCTCAGGTGACCCTCTAGTGGGCCGCCAAGGCATTACAGGGGAAATGGGACATTTTTAATTTCAAGACTTTAATTGAGAACTTCACATATTACAAAGTACACGGACATAAAATTAAGTTATTAATGAATAAATAAAGCGCAAAATGCCTGTACTTTAGTGTAAATGTTAACGTGACGGCGTTAACAAGTTACGAGATTCTTGGCGATTTGAGTTTGCCGTTCCTGCTTTTGCCTTTCAAAACAAGAGCTCAACATCGAGCTTTAATTAAGAGAGGCCTATCAAGCCTGCAACCACCGTTTTAAAAAGAAGTGTAGAGGAAAGCTCATTGCAGCGTTTAATAATGATAACACGTGATGACTCGCACATATCTGCACTCGTTTTGTTTTGCAAAGGTTGCACATTGTTTTGAAACGATATGCAGTGTAAAACTCTTTTTTGCATCATATTTAAACTTGTTTTGTTTCGTTCTTCACAGGTTGCACTGAGCTGTTATTATCTTGAAAACATAAGCAGTGCAAAACAGGCTAATTGAAGCCAAAATAAGCTATTTTTTGCCAAATATTAATAATTTTTTGAACCCCCACGATGCACCACGTGTGCATTTTTTACACATTCGCGAGGCGCTTTAAGGCGGGGCTTCCAACGACAACAACGCTGGTGCCAAGATGCTTTTTCATTTTTCGAGGAAGCCAGATAAGCGTCAACAATATACAGAAAGTTCCCGTGCAGAGAGTTTGAGATTCACTGGTTGGCTGGAAGATCTCAATCTCCTAATGCAACCTTCCCGGAGCCCTTCGGAGCGAGCGCTGGGCTCAGGGCGCGATGCTATCGGCCTCCTCAGACGGATTGAGCTGATTCCAGTCGGTGAGACGAGAGCTCGCTCTAAAGCTCTCTGGAGCTCACGCCTTCACGCCTTCACTCCCTCTAGGGGGCACCGATGGTCATTTAGATGCTGAGGGTGAAGACGTCGACCGAGCGAGGGAGGTAGAGCTGCAACTAACGATTATTTTGATACTCGATTAATCGATGAATCAGATAAGAAAAAAATTTAAAACATTAATTTCCAATCCCTTAGTTTAAAAAACAGAACTCTACTCGCCCCACTATTTGTGGATTAATCGCATCGACTAGGGGCGTGGCTTATCTCCGTGGAAACAGTTATCATTTCCTTCGTCCACCACGGTACAACTTTTCAAAATAACATGATTGACAAAACTATGAACAATTGTGCATACAGTCTATTCAAAATAAAATGATGCCTTCACAGAAAGAAGGCAACAAAACTACAAAAGTTTGTGCATAGTCTTTTCAAAATAAAATGATGTCTTCACAGAAAGAAGGCAACAAAACTACAAAAGTTTGTGCATAGTTTTTTCAAAATAAAATGATGTATTCACAGAAAGAAGGCAACACAACTACAAAAGTTTGTGCATACAGTCTTTTCAAAATAAAATGATGTCTTCACAGAAAGAAGGCAACAAAACTACAAAAGTTTGTGCATAGTCTTTTCAAAATAAAATGATGCCTTCACAGAAAGAAGGCAACACAACTACAAAACTTTGTGCATACAGTCTTTTCAAAATAAAATGATGTCTTCACAGAAAGAAGGCAACAAAACTACAAAAGTTTGTGCATACAGTCTTTTCAAAATAAAATGATGCCTTCACAGAAAGAAGGCAACACAACTACAAAAGTTTGTGCATACAGTCTTTTCAAAATAAAATGATGTCTTCACAGAAAGAAGGCAACAAAACTACAAAAGTTTGTGCATAGTCTTTTCAAAATAAAATGAGTTCTTCACAGAAAGAAGGCAACACAACGACAAAAGTTTGTGCATACAGTCTTTTCAAAATAAAATGATGCCTTCACAGAAAGAAGGCAACACAACTACAAAAGTTTGTGCATACAGTCTTTTCAAAATAAAATGATGTCTTTACAAAAAGAAGACAACACAACTACAAAAGTTTGTGCATACAGTCCTTTCAAAATAAAATGATGTCTTCACTGATTTTTTAAATTGTGGACATCCCACAAACGTCGGAAAGTCTTACGCAAACACCTCCGCGTCTTATTGAGTGGCGTAATAATCGCAGTGACACAAACTATTTTAATAACCGATTTTTAGCGATTTGTATCAATTCGCCGTTGCAGCCCTCGAGGGAGGGTTTCCCTAAATGAAGGAACGTCACGTTTACGACGTCGGATCCTTTTCCTCGGCGATGCCGTGTGATATCCTCTTACTTTCTCAATTTCAACCAATCCAATATTTCAAGTGAAAGCATCAACAAAAAAAGCTATTAGAAACACATTAGTGACGTGTTTGTCCGTTACCTCGACGGCGGTTTATTTTGAGTCCAATCCAACACACACGCCGTCCGGCTGCCAGGAAACACTCACGAGAATCCAAAATGTGAATCGAGTCCAACGGGCTAAAAATAGTTCCGCAAAAATACACAACTCCCTGCTGCTGGAATAATTGCCAACTCTCTCTCTCTCTCTCTCTCTCTCACTCACAGAGCCGGGGTGTGAACGGCAGTCCTGATTACATTCTGGATTCCTACGGTGAGTAAAAGATACGAGGATGAGTAAAAGAAAGAGAAGTCAAATTAAAAGGGCTCAGAACTAAGTACATCATTTTGAGATCGTTGATCCTCTTCTGAGAATCAAAAGACAGATTTAGAGAAGCTTTGCATTCGGGTTTCATTTCAAGAAGATTTCCATCATTCTCGTTCTCAAAAACAACTCGTTTACAAATTAAATATAAATGTTCAGTGTTTCTCCTTCAAAATAGTTCTTCATATTGTCTGTGAAGACATTCGGTCATTCAGGTCCTGGCGTGTTCAGATATTCAGTTTCCATATTTTGTTAATATAATTATAACGCTGAAACATCTCATTGAATAAATAAAATAGGACGAGTTGAAGTGATTTCGGCTTGTTTTTTTCCGCAACATCAACTCCAATTCTGAGATACAGTGGCTTCTAGAGGTGGGTGGAAACCTGCCTCGCAAGATCACCTCAGGCGACTGTTGAGTTGTACCATGTAAAGTAGTTCTGAAACTGGGCACTTCGCAGATGATGGAAAACAGGGCAGGCTCAACAGATTGTGATTTAAACATTTAACATTAGGAAGTGGAAAACAAACACAAACATTCGCTCCCTCTCTTGCGGCCTCGAGGATACCTGTAGAAGAGACCCGATTTCTCTAATCCACTGAGTTTTAGACTCCAAATCACTGGCCCCGGTCAAAAATGTCACTTCCGGTCAAGTCGTTAAACAAGTATTTTCACAATAAGAGTCCCGTCTTGTCTTCCGCATTAAAGTCACTTTCACAATAAAAGTCCCTTGTTATTGTAAGTCACTTCACGGAATTCAACCGGCCTCGTCAATCTATAATACTAACGTACAGTCACTCTCATGCAATATACATTAATTCTTGCCATTTACATTTGCATAGAGTAAACATTACCCCTATGCTTCATAATACATTAATAACTAGAACGGGCACTCGGTAGAGTGCATACCTTCGCATATCACAAGATTGGCCATTGAATTATGAACATTTTGGCATTAGTTGCATGCCAATTGGACAAACATGTATCGTGCTATGGTAAAAAAAAGATGTTGACCTTTCCATGACCTTGACCTTGACCTTTGACCCGATTGATCCCCAAATCTAATCAAATGGTCCCCGGATAATAACCAATCATCCCACCAAATTTCATGCGATTCAAGAAGATGTTGACCTGTTCATGACCTTTGACCTTGAACTTTGACCCGATCGATCCCAAAATCTAATCAACTGGTCCCCGGATAATAACCAATCATCCCACCAAATTTCATGTGATTCGGTTCAATACTTTTGAGTTATGATAAATAAATAAATAAATACACGGCGATCAAAACATAACCTTCCGCATTTTCAATGCGAAGGTAATAATATCAATATTCTCCCTAATATGTTCTCTTATAATATCTTTCTATATGTATTAATTTAAAACATAAGACCTCTGCAGATGTTATCAAAATAAACTATTACAACCTAACAACCACCTGACAACAAGCACCACCTTCAGGAGATGAACTGCGGATGTGGCCTGTAGGGGGCGCTGACGTCGCCCCCTACAGGCAAGACGTGTATGTACACTTGCTGCAGTTTACAACACTGGCTCCACCTGCAGGCAACGAGGCAATGAGTTACCTGCATGTGTCATTGGATATTAAATAATAATACACAATTCAGCGTGTGGTTGGAAAACACCAAATGTTAGGTTTTATAGGTCCTATTGAGATAAAACCCTCTTCTCCAAGGGGCCAAGATGGCAAAATAAAAATGTCATATAAAAATCACAAAGAAAACGTCACAAAATACTCAAAAACAAAACTGCACAATGTTGGAAAACCCTTCCAATGTGCCTCGATATGTCGGTGCATGACAATAAACAAAACATTACAGTACATGTTAAAACAATACATGAACATGTATCTATATATTTAAAATGAAAAGAGCTGCAGCGATGGAAAAATGTGCGAGGAGCGTGGAGAAGTTCAACATATGAAGAATATGTGCAAGGTAGAGACAATAATAATAAAATAAGTAATATCAACGAATCAAATATCTTAAAGGATAATTTAATTGCATGAAGATGTTATTCTCATATATGCGCTTTTATATATGTACATATAAAACGCCACGTGACCTGTCACCTGTCAAGGTGCACGAGGTCGCCATCAGCCACAAAGGCGTCGCCGTGGTAACCGCTCCCTCTGCCCAGGTCGGACGTGGATGAAATGCATCTGAAACTCGGGCAAAAAAAAACTGCACATCAAAACATCACGAGGACAAAAACAGAGCTGAGCAGCCGGACGAGTTATCACTATAATGAGGCTGTCACCGGGGTTACCGGGTGACAGCCAGGACAGGTGGGGGGAGGAGGGGGTTGACTTTCATTTAAAACCTTGTGAAATGCAAGCAGCCAACCTGCACTCCTGATGTCACCTGGCATTCCTGTTGAGTGGAAAGCTTGTTTTTCTACCTTTTTTTAAATGAGAGTATTAACTGATACTGATTCAGCAGGTCACAACGGATTATATATATATATATATATATTTATATATTTCTGGCAGCTCCAGCAGCCTTTAGTGTCAACAACATGATATGTGATGAGGGCAGGGACCCGAAACATGAAGAAAACACACAAGGTGTTATCGCCGGTGTGAGTGTGTGATTCCCCTGGTGGACTTATCCTCCTCTCTTCCTGTCAGTGCGCAAGGTCCCAAGACAAAACGTGTTCTTTGATTTCTTTATCACCAAATAGATATTTGTTTCACTTCAATTGGACTACTTTAGGGTGGGGGGGGAATAGTTCTGCATCATCCCTCTCACAACTCGCTCAAGATGTTTACATAATGTAGCCGGCTGTGAAAAGTGGTTTTCAATCCAGTCAACAGGTTCAGTGCAAATGCAACTTTTTATTTATTTTTTAACAGTTTGTATGATGGATGTTATTTTCTGGGCTGTTTTTGCAAAACATTTATTTATTTTTATTCCCCCCCAGAGATGATTGGATTGATGGGAACACCGTGTCAGCACGGTGCACTGCTGCCCCCTTGTGGCAACCAGAGGGAACTGCATTTGCATGTATTAAATCCTGAGTTTCAATAGGTTTTCTTTAGGGAGTAGGAGTCAGGCCTCATAAGGGGGGGGGCAGGCCAACATCAAGATCTTGTGTCTCAAATGTCTCACTTAATTAATAGAAAGAGAATAGAATAGAAATATACTTTATTAATCCCCAGGCATATAGAAATATACTTTATTAATCCCCAGGCATGCGTTTGTGTGTGTGTGTGTGTGTGTGTGTGTGTGTGTGTGTGTGTGTGTGTGTGTGTGTGTGTGTGTGTGTGTGTGTGTGTGTGTGTGTGTGTGTTCTTCACAAGTGTCCCCGTAAACCATGAGAACGTGATTATGAGCCCGCCTGTATGACCAGGGCCCTGAAACTGAAGGGGATCAATTATCATTTAATACGTACACCTGTGCTTTTCTTACACATCGAAAAAATGTCTTCCTTTAAAGTCACGATGAGAAACTTTGAACTGGTTAACAAACATTCCCTGTTTTAATACTTGTGCCTCTACATGAGCAAGAGAATAACAGGCCGGAGGGAAGGCAGGTGTGAGGCTCTCAAAATAAAACCCTTTGCTCTCAAGATGAACATCTACGAGTTGAGTTTGGACGTAGTGGGCGGGGCTTACGCTACTGAATGAGCGAGGAGTTTCTATTGGTGGGTAACGTAAGGTCACGGTGAGGAGGACACAGAGGTAAGTTGGCCTATTATTTTAGTAGCAACGGTTTTTAATTTGAGAGCAAAGATTTTTGATTTCATGAGCAAAACTTACAATAATTTACTCAAAAACGAGAATTTTTCTCTCGAAACCTTTTTTGGTTTGTTTGCGTAATAAATATACAAATCTACCTCGATAGGCTCGTGAGAACCTGAACCAGGACTGAGCGGACTGGCAGACCCGGCTGCAGTAAAATGAGAGGTTTTCTAAAAGGGACCCTGGTGCTCGGAAACACTACGGCGTTTGTCCACAGGGGGCGCCAGAATCAACGGAAAATACAAACGTCCTCAATATAGCTTTTAAAAGATTCCTGTGGGAATTGAACTCCGTGAAATAAACAAAAATAAACAGTTAATGAAGCTGTGCAAGAAAACCTTTTAAAAATGCTAAATTTGGGAATTTGCGATTGAAGAAACGAGCTCCTTCTGATCAGTTTCCACCCAACACGCTGATTCTTTGACACACACACACAGTCTCAAGTGTAACCTGGAGCCCATCCAGTGACAATAAACAGAGATCTGGCATGAGGATTTAAAAAAAACTTTTTTTACAGCCATGATTGATCTGGTGAAAGATTGCGCAACACGTCCTCACAGAGCGCCTCGCTGGTTTCCATGCGCCCAACGCCAAAAAACACTGAAACCCAACGAGACATCCACCGTTTGGCATTTTGAATAAACACGCTGTTGTCGCCTTCTAATACACTGCTGAGGGAAACGTTTATACACAGAGTGAGTGTTATTTTCAGGCGCCTGTCAACGTTTTTGCAGTATTTTCCTCGACTGTATAAAATAATCATTGGTAAAAAATAAAGAAAAAAGCCCCCTAGTGAATGTTGAAGCATTTTGCATCGCGCTATAAAACCCAATAAACAGTATCACACTGTGAACAGGAAGCAGTTGTGTACCGTTAACTCGTGGGAACGCTGCTTTTATTATCGCAGACAGTTATGAGATGAAGTTAAACTCGCGATGGAACCGCCGTCTGTCCGACGGACCTCGTTCAGTCTGAATTACAAATGCTTCATTGGCGTGAAGGCGGCGGTGGGCCGAGTCGCCAAGGCGTGAAGCTGCAGAGCCTCGTTGGCGGGGGGAAAGACCCGGGGTCGCTATCTCCCACGGGGGCGATGTTAAAAAGAGAAATGTGATTTCTCAACAGAGTAAAACAGGCTCATTGTGGGAAAGCGGTGACAAAAAATGTGGGGAAAATACCTCTTAAAAGTCATTAATCACATGTATTTGTTATCTTTGTGATAATACTATTACTTTGTTTTTTTAATCCAATGGAGAAGTATTATTTCATAAATGACTCCGTCTGCAAAAGATATGTAAATGAAGGCGTGGGAAGTTTTGACATTTTAAATAAATTTAAAAAAAGAAATGAAAGATGTTTTTGTGGGGGGGGGGGGGGGGTAAGTGTTCCTGTTAAAATAATCACTGTGTAGACCACTTTCAGGTTATAATACATGTTTATCCAGGGTATGGACCAAGCGCGTGAGCAATATCCCGGCGCGCCAAAAGGGGGAGGGGCTTAGCGATGTGTCATTCGCACTGTTTGAGGAAGGAGAAGTTCCTTGTGGAATCATCTCCTAATCTCAATCACCACCATTTTTTTTTATAGTTCCTAATTTATAGATTATATTTTATTTTAAACATACTTTCGATCTTCTGTATGTTCCACATTTGGAAAATTGACAATAAAGATGACTGACTTTACTGACTAGAAAATGAAAACCATCAACAAATTGAATAGACTCTTTAACACACAGCACTGTTCAAAAGTCTGGGGTCACCCAGACAATTTGGTGTTTTCCATGAAAACTCACTTTTATTCATCAAATCAATTACAACATGAATATAAAATCTACTCAAGACATTCAGAAGAATCAGAATCAGAATCAGAAACAGGTTTATTGCCAAAGAATGTTTTCACAAACAAACAAGGAACTTTTTTTGGCGGAAGGTGCAAGAATCGCGCACCAAGACACCGAGGCGCCGTCCGCGGCGCCATCTAGGAAAAGGTGGATGAAAGATGACAGCATAACATGAGGGAAGAGAGGCGAGAAAAAGAAAAAGCCACCCCCCGACTATGCCCCTAGAGGGGTACAGTGTGGGAGCAGGAGAAACAAAAAACACCATTGCACATAAGCACATACATCTTAGACATGACTTGCAACGAGTAGGAAGGGGGGGGAGGGGAGGTAATCCAAAGACTGGGCGATAGCCCCGTCATTGGGGGCAGAAGGTAACCAGCACCGACAAGCAGCCAGCCCGGTCCTTCGCCGTCACGGCGCCGGACGCAGACCCCGTCCTGTCACCCTGGGGGGGCAAAGCAGGCGAAGGCGTGGGATGGGGGGGGGGGGGGGGGGTAGTGAGTGCATTTCAGTTTGTTGAAGTTCAGTTTGTTGAAGTTCAGTTTGTTGACGAGGTTATAAATAAGGATTTTTATTGTAAATATTAATGTGTTTCTTCTTGTGGCTCAAAGGAAGGCCAGTTTTATAGCTTCTCTCGCCAGCATAACTGTTTTCAGCTGCGCTCACATAAAAAGGGTTTTCAAAGGTTTTATACCCCTCCGCTAGTCTTCTAAGGCGATAACACAATGTACCACTAGAAGACTGGAGATGGGCCTCTACACACCTATGAAGAGACTTCATTAAACACCAGAGAATAGTCATCTACACATTAACTATGTAGAGAGAGTGTTTATGATGCATTTAATTATCTTCATTGATAAAAACAGAGCTTTACTTTGACCAATAAGGTCATTTCTAAGTGACCTCAAACTTTAAAAGGTAGTATACGTTGTCAGGTAACATGAAATTTGGGTTCAATAAAAGCAGAATGTTCACCCCCCCCTCCCCCAGAGCAAAAAGGCATACAGGAGACCTCTTTATTGAATTTATTAAGTTTGTATTCAGACACTCAAAACTGATCAGCCCATCACTAGTAATGCTGTTTTACATCATTAAAATTCATGAAGCCGTAAGATAGACCACCAGTCGGGTTAAGTATGCCCCCCGCTCACATATGCAGGTCAGCGAGTCCAATACAGTCCGCCGTATAAAATCCAAAGGGCAAGTCATTAATTAAAAACATGATCAACACTGTGCAATGCAATAAAAGTTCCTTTCAAAACGTGACCATGAGAGAAGTAACAGGACACCTGGACAGGGCGTTCGTTAAGACCACGACGCATATACCGAGGAGAGACCGCCGCCGCTTAACGTTCCACCGGTTGGTGACGCGGTCGATGATAAAGCCCCCAAAAAAAGAAAAAGACCTATTGAACTGGACAATTGTTCAGAATCTCTAGACTTTTTCCTCGTGAGCTGCGCTAAAGGAGGAAGAAGACGACGTTGCACCCTATAACTACATTTGAGTATATATATATTTATATGTTTTTGTTTCCACAGACGACGGGGCGGCAGTCCAATATTCTGTTAGTGTGCGGTCTGAAGGTTTGAATGAGACGCTCAGCAGTCCTCGAGGCTCCTGGTCTTCTACCCCCCTCCCCTCCCCCCCACATGAAGCCCAAATCGGTGTCAAAATGAGACTCGATTGTTAAAATGGCGAAGAAAACAAACCCTTTGTCCTGTTGACCTGAATGTTCCCGCACTTTTACAAATCTCCATCTCCAGCTGGATGTGTAACAAGGATTTTTTTCCCCTCCTTTTCAATAATCTCAAAGATTTTTTTTTCTTTTCTTTTAAATTGTACAACTTTTCTTTTTTTTTCACAATCACAAAAAAATAAATGGACGGTACCAAAAATCGACTTCCCGCCCTGCGCGTTAGGATCCTCGGATGAAGACATCTTCCTGTGTAACAGATGGGAAGGAGGGAGGGACCAGTCCTTTCCCCGTCGCCTTGACGACAGGCATCTTATAATGAGGAACAGTTTGGGAGCATCACGGCACCACCAGTCGCCGGAGGAGGCGGAGCCTCTCTGCGCACAACTCACACGCTCGCTCGTCTTTCTAAACGTGGGCTAGTCGTCCAACTGAATAAGAGATTACGTGTGTGTGTTTTTTTATGCGTTGTAGTGATACATGCATCCATTATACAGATTTTTTTGAAAGAAAAAGAACATAAAAAAAAAAGGTATTAGAAATGCAACTATACAGAGTCTTTTAGCTATTCCAGGGGGAGGGAGGGAGGTTGACGATCAGGGCTGATGTCAAGACGCCCGATTCCAGATGTGCAGTTGGGAGGGAGGGGTGTGTGAGAGAGAGAGAGAGAGAGAGAGAGAGAGAGAGGGGGGGGGGGGGGGGAAGATGAGCAGGAAGAGTTAGTTACTGCAGCAGGAGCGGCCGGTGGGCTGAGCCGTCTCCGTCAGGTCCACCCCCCGGTTCCGCCCGCTGCTGGCCGCGGACGCCTGAGGCTCGTTCTTGGGAAGCTTCTTTGCTGCAATGACACGGCAACGAGGTTCAGCGGTGACGTCGCCCGAAAGCTATTCCTAAGAATCGCTCCACGCCCTCAGTACTCGGTGTTCCAGTGTAGTCGCTTCTTTTATACATATCGTAGAGGTTATTTAAATATTTTCTACGACATTCTTTGGGACACCCCGCTATTATTTAATTTATTTATTTATTTTATTTTATTTAATTTATTTATTTTATTTAATTTATTTACTTTATTCATTCTTTTGTCAAATTTGACTTCTATTGTATTATTGTCGTCACAGACGCCCTAAAAAAAAAAGAAAAAGAGATGGTACATCTCAAAAGGGATTATTCAGAATAAAGAGTTTCCACCGAAAATGATCCTGTTCTTGAGAAAGCCTGTGAGGGCGGGGCGTGGGCGTCACACCTGGGGCTGACGGGCCTTTGTCGCGACTGCCTCATGACAGTGAGAACACAAATGCAAATACGCGTACGTGTTCCCAACTCGGTGAGCCTGAATGCACCGCGGCTCCGCGGCCGGCCCGGGACGCCGGTGAGAATCTCTGCGTGGGAATTATTTAACACCAGAAAATAAAAGAGCGAAAAGATACGAGGGAGCTCACCGATGGCCATGAATATCTCGTTGACGTTCATGGAGGTCTTGGCTGACGTCTCCATGAAGAGCAAGCTGTTGTCGTCTGCGTACGACTGTGCGTCCTAGAACGTGACATCAGGAAATCGTTAAAATGACTTTTAGGGAGAGACAAGGTTCGTCCACATGTTGACCAATGGGTGTCCAGGACTTTGAACCACATTGCCATGACCAAACATTTGGCGAAATCTCAGTGTATAAATGATACAAATGAATGAGAGACAATAGATTGATTAAAAGAAGAACTATTGATATACATGTGTATTCTTTTAATCAATCTGTGTACATGAACATGTGAATATAACATGTTTCCATGACTTTTCCTGAACTTTTAGAACTTTTCCAGTCCTGGAAATCACAAGTTTTTATTAAATTCCATGACTTTTCCAGGTTTTCCATGACCGTATGAACCCTGTCGAGAGGATCAGGGGACTTCAACAGACATGTGTGTGTATTATGACACCAACCTGGAAGTCCAGCGCCCTCTTGTTGGCGAGGTCAGCCTTGTTCCCGGCCAGAGCTATTACAATGTTGGGGCTGGCTTGTCTCTGAAGCTCTTTAACCCAGTTCTTCGCCCGCACAAATGACTCCTGGCAAGCAGAAACGGGGGGACAGAGAGAGAGAGAGAGAGAGAGAGAGAGAGAGAGAGAGAGAGAGAGGGCGTTAGTGAAAACAACAATAAGACCCATGTGATGGAAAGGTGGGACGACGACAGGAGGCTTCCCAGGATGGCCGGCCGAGCTTTTGCTAATCTTTTTCATCAAATCACAACATGGGGGGGGGGGGGACAATTATATGATGCTTTAGATTTGGGAGCGTTGTGTGCAGAGTGGGAGGCAGAGCGACGCCGCCATTAGGAAGTTATGCAGCGCAAAACGAGGAAGAACGGAAAAAACAGAAACACTTTGTCTACGTGGGACACTTTTTATCTTTCAAGTCCACATTTCACACGGAATAAAACTAAACAAAAATCACCCGCTGCCTTTTCTTTTTTTTGGTGGCAGCTGTTTTCCAGGGCACTTGACATTTGTTTTTGTTTTTTTACTAAAAGACACTCGATTTTTGAATATATTAACTACGTGGAGGTTAATTATTCAGAGTCAAAAATATTTTCTTTGCAATAAAAAAAATAATCCATCAGCGTGTAGCGTAATTATACAAACCGTTGAGTGGACAAGTGACTTGCCTATTGATTCCACACCGTCTAATAAACAGAGTTGTTGAGTCACGACTCGTCTCTTCATTCGTTAATTTCACATTTCCGCTTGATCGGCGCCCCTGAACATTTTGAGCTGAAGGCAGCCCCGGGACCGGCGCCCCGACTCACCTCATTTGTGACGTCGTACACCACGATGGCCGCCTGGGCGCCTCTGTAGTACATGGGCGCCAGACTGTGGTAGCGCTCCTGACCGGCCGTGTCCCAGATTTCAAACTTGACCGTCGTGTCGTCCAAACATACCGTCTGAGTCAGGAAGGCCGCTGCAGGAGCACAAAGAGGAGGAGCCGATGACTCGTGTGTTTACTGGAGGGCCGCAAAGTGCCTTTCTGTGAAAGGTGATCATTTAAGGGCAGTGCTGCAGGAACACACACACACACACACACACACACACACACATATAAGGATTATCTGGTTGATTTAGTCCACATGTGGGAGAACCGGGGCCCTAGTGGTGTCAAACATGTGTAATACTGATAATCTGTATAGGAGCTGAAGCATTAAGTCGGCTGGGATCCACTCACACATCTCTTATAAATGTCTTATTACCTTTGCATTGAAAATGCGGAAGGTTATGTTTTGATCGCCGTGTATTTATTTATTTATTTGTATGCGTGTTACTCGCATAACTCAAAAAGTATTAAACCGAATCACATGAAATTTGGTGGGATGATTGGTTATTATCTGGGGAGCATTTGATTAGATTTTGGGATCGATCGGGTCAAAGGTCAAGTTCATGAAAAGGTCAACATCTTCTTTTTACCATAGCACGGTCCATTTTTATCCAATTGGCATGCAACTAATGCCAAAATGTTCATAATTCAATTGCGAAGATATGCGCTCTACCGAGTGCCCATTCTAGTTATTCAGGTAGATTGAATGTAAACGGGGAGTCTAGTTATTCAGGTAGATTGAATGTAAACGGGGAGTTTCGCTGTCAAATTAGTCACATACACACATTTCCACTGGAGACTTCCCTGAACCAGTAAGCAGCCGATAAGGTGAAAGGCAAGTAGATGATAACTGAATGCTTTAATATCACGTTATCTGCTGGTCGAACCATAAACTAGATAAGGACGAGCAGGAATTCACCTAATAACTCCTGCAGTTCCTTTTAGCCGTGTTCACACTCACAGTTCTCAATCTCCCCTTCTTCTCGTGCGGATTCTATATCGTTTGCCGCCACGCTCTTTTTAGGGATGTTAAACAACTTTTATACCAATTTGCACCGCTCTTATTTCCTATATTCTGACACCACACCTGATGATCTTTTGTCATATTTCGTAAACTATTTACGGAACGGGAAATAGCACTCTAGTGACGGCTATCCGTTCGTACCCTTAAGAAGATGATCTACAGCAGGGGTGTCAAACTCATTTTCACCGTGGGCCACATCAGCATCATGGCCGCCTCTTAAAGGGCCGGTGTATCTGAAACGCCGTATGAACTACTCCAATATATTGTTAAATAACTCTCTTTGCATTTGATTCTTGTTTATTCGAGAGTAGAAATATTGTACACAAGAACATTTCTCTAATATAATAACGCAAATCCATTTAATTTGTATAACCTTCAAAATAAAAGCACAGGATATAAAGGCGATAATATGTCTTTCAAGCCGTCAGGGGCCGCATAAAATGATGTGGTGGGCCGCATTCGGCCCGCGGGCCTTGTGTTTGACACCTGTGAGACTCCGCCCACTGTTGAGACTCCGCCCACTCCTCCTCTCTACCGCCATCTGCCTGATGGATCGTGGAGGTCTCCATCGTGGAATATGCCTACTATGAACTATTCATACACTCTGTCATATTCATTGAATGTATTTTAACTCTAAATCTGTCCTTCTGGTCACATGACATCTATTGCATCTGTCCATCCTGGAGAGGGATCCTCCTCTGTTGCTCTCCTGAAGGTTTCTTCCCTTTTTTTCCCCCTGAAGGGTTATTTGGGAGTTTTTCCTGATCCAATGTGAGGTCAAAGGTCAGGGATGTCTATGTGTACAGATTGTAAAGCACTCTGAGACAAATTTGTAATTTGTGAAATTGGGCTATACAAATAAACTGAATTGAATTGATCTACATGCTCAAAGCTCTTTCCCTGTGACAATAAAGTAAATAATAGCATGTCAGTCCAAGCATTAAACTTCTCACGCCGGTTCACAGAGGGTAAAAACAAAAAGACACGTACCTCCGATTGTGCTCTCTTGGAATTCGTGAAACTGGCCCTTGACGAAACGAAGTACAAGACTCGACTTCCCCACAGCCGACTCTCCTAAAAGCACAAGTTTGAACTGGCAGATCTTGTTGCCTGCGTTTGGCCCATTGGGTCGTGTAGCTCCGCCTCTACTTGCCATGTCACACTGCCCGGTGTCGTCTCCTGGAGGCTGACTTACTGTGAGAAAATATCTGAGCGGGAGAGAGTAAAGCAAAGTGTCAAATACTTTTCTTTTTCACGGAATATTCAAAACATTTCATCTCACAGTTTTACACTGTTGTTCGAACAATATTCATTTTAAAACAAGCGCTCCAAAACACATGTAACGGATGATCCGGTGACCACGGAGGGATCTTTACTGTAGGTAACTACACACACACAGAAAGTCAACAAGAGTTTCACATTACCAGCCACACTTCTCTCTCCTGCCAACCGTCACACAACAGTTGGTTGCTTGCCATAACAAGCAAACAGGCAGGGCGAAAAAACAATCTACGGGCTTGTCTGAGTCATTTCGTTTCCACCCGTATCCCCCAACATGTTGTCCATCTAAACTTCTGCTTCCAAAAGTGTCTCACCTGGGCTGATTTCACTACATCTAGAAATGTCAAAGTTGCCCAACTGGTGTAACTGTAACAACAACCTCTGGCAACTTCTGCTTGTAGCTTCACGTTATGTGAGGCAGAGCTTCAGAAAGGGGGATTAGCACGCTGTGGATCCAGGGAAATGATAGTTTTCATTATATATGCACACACCAGGCTATAGAGTTACGGTGAATAACAACAGCAACCAGACAACAACAGAATCGCTCTCTGACTTAGACATTTAGCATCGCCACCGAATAGGAAAACACAGAGCATCAGTCCAAAAATAACTACTGCCAACGTATTGTCCAAATCGCATTACGACACCGAGTCAACCACAAACAACCTGTCATGTTGTTGTCTGCTCGAAGCAGCAAGCTAACGACCGCTAGCGTTAGCAAAACAGCCACCTGGTTAAGTTCAAACCAATCTCTAATGTGACCGAGAAGAGCAAACACCGGTCTTATCTGGGCGTTAACGCGCGCGCGCACGGCCTTTTACCTCACCGTCACGTTTTGTGAACGCCAAACACACAGATGTTGCATTTTTTTTGGGGTGTGTGCAAAGCTAATGACAGCTAGCTACCATTAGCTGCATGACGATCATTTTGTGAATTCCTCTTCGTTAATATGAGTTTACAAACGTGGGTTACAACGTGGACAATCTCCAACATGACGACCGGTCACGGATTCACAAGCCGTGCGAGGTTACCTAGCTCGGCCCTCGGAGAGCTAACGCTGTTTAGCCGCATCGGGAGGAGTCGCTAGCCAGCGAGCTAACGATGCTAATCGCTACTCACCTCCCAGAGAGAGAGAGAGAGTTGTTGTGAATAGTGTCTTCCGGGTCTGTGTGGCACTTCAGTGTTCGTTCGGAGTGTCGATGACCCAGAAGGCGACCGTGACGTTAGAGTTCATAAGGCTGCGCGATGTCCCTCTCTCCCACTTATTTCAACTTCTCTTTTCGCATCGTAGGAAGGATGATGACAGATCGAATGGCTGGAATTGACAATCCCCCATTACGTCATTTTCCCCCTGGTGCTACGGACCAATCACAGGGCAGGGTTTATTTTTATTATTTTATCTATTTTAATAAAAAGTAAAAATGCTCAAGGACTTTCGGCGAGATACCAGGCCGGAAAGAAGAAGTACTCTTGGGTAAAAAATAAATTAAAAAAATAGAATGAAAAAAAAAGACTGTTTGTCTCGTGCCTCAATATTAAAGTAAACAAATGTATCATTAACTATTCAATTCAATTCACACCAATAACATCTCATTTTAGAATTTATTTATAAAAAGGTTATCCATAAAAAAAATAAGTAAATGTTTTAAATTTCAACGGTCTCACGTTGCTAGGCAACGAGAAAAAAAACAGGTGCGCCGCTCGGCGTCCAGCTCAAGAATTTAGTGAAACGGGCGAGAGGACGAGCGGTAAATTTGCAACTGTTCAGTTAAAGTTGAAAATGACTAACATGACAAACATGCCGGTGGTAAGCTCCATTCTACTTTACTCTGTTTTAAATTAACCTTTTTTTACACGGAAAGCTATACGTATGTTCCTCACTCCAGGCCGGGACACGGGTTCCTGCATGTCTATATGTGTGTGTTAACAGTGGGATGTTTTTGCAGTTAGTGTCAAAGTTGTATTAAAAACTTTTTTCCGACTATACCTTGAATACAAAATAAATAATAATTAAATAGATGAGCAGTTCAGTGGCACTTAAATACCGATTATATCCTTTTTTTGTGTGACTTTCTTGAAGAAATTGTACTTTCTTGATTCTTGTTGTTAAGTTGGTCAGTTTGTGTATCATTTAAAGTGTCAGGTGCGTGATCATGCTACCTCTTACACATCAACACATGTTTCCTCTGCAGGACCTCACCCCGCCGCGGGCGAGGAGATTCCGCAACAGCGTCCATCCGAACCCAGGAGCCACCAGGGTGCCCAACGGGAGGGCCAGTGATCCAGATGTTGCCAGCACTCTCGTCCACGGAAACAGCATCCAAGACGGGGACACCGTGAGTACCACGCAGAAGCACACACACGTCTCGTTGAGGGGTCACGACCCCAAACTGGTATGTTTTGTCTATTATAATATGTCATGTATTACTGAGTAATATACTAATATACTGATATACTTTTCTTATACAATTAATATATAAAAATAATAGCATGAATAAGTTACTAATTACAAAAAATGTGGTATATTTAAACTCGGTATTAATCAAATGTGCTTTAAATACATTGTTTTAATGATAACTTAGAGCATATACATTTTGAAATGTACAACAAATATGTTTGAAAACAAAGTTTAAAGAAGTACATTTAAGTTATTGCACAGAATTTACACTTAAAGTATAATTTTCTCAGAATATATTTCTTGAAAGTATACTAGACGTACAATTATTTTAAAGTGTGTTAAAAGTAGATTTTTTTAAATAGGTGAAAGTCTGACTTTAGTGTACTTTTCATATATTTTAATAAAGTACATTTATTTGATAGTATATTTGAAATGTACTATTGACATTTTAAGTATATTTTAAATATATTAAAGTATATTTTTCTTAGAATATATTTCTTGAAAGTATTCTACAGTGCAATTATTTTAAAGTTTGTTAAAAGTAGATTTTTTAAAATAGGTGAATGTGTGAACTTAGTGCACTTTTTATATATTTTAAGAAAGTACATTTATTTGATGGTATATTTTCAATGTACTATTGACATTTTAAGTATATTTTAAATATATTAAAGTATATTTTTCTTATAATATATTTCTTGAAAGTATACTACAGTATAATTATTTTAAAGTGTGTTAAATGTTGATTTTTTTTTTAAATAGGTGAAAGTGTGACTTTAGTGCACTTTTTATATATTTTAAGAAAGTACATTTATTTGAAGATTTATTTGAAATGTACGATTGACATTTTAAGTATATTTTAAATATATTAAAGTATATCTTTCTTATAATATATTTCTTGAAAGTATACTACAGTACAATTATTTTAAAGTGTGTTAAAAGTTGATTTTTTTTAAATAGGTGAAAGTCTGACTTTAGTGTACTTATCATATATTTTAATAAAGTACATTTATTTGATAGTATATTTGAAATGTACTATTGACATTTTAAGTATATTTTAAATATATTAAAGTATATTTTTCTGAGAATATATTTCTTGAAAGTATTCTAGTGCAATTATTTTAAGGTTTGTTAAAAGTAGATTTTTTTGAATAGGTGAATGTGTGAACTTAGTGTACTTTTTATATATTTTAAGAAAGGACATTTATTTGGTCGTATATTTGTAATGTACTATTGACATTTTAAGTATATTTTAAATATATTTAAGTATATTTTTCTTATAATATATTTCTTGAAAGTATTCTCCAGTGCAATTATTTTAAAGTTTGTTAAAAGTAGATTTTTTTAAATCGGTGAAAGTGTGACTTTAGTGCACTTTTTATATATTTTAAGAAAGTACATTTATTTGATGATATATTTTCACCCTTCAAAGACCGTGGCCGAGGTGGAGAGGGAAGCTCAGGAGGGACACGAGGATGACCTTCCCAGCCACAACGCCGAATTTGTTGGTAAGACGACCGGGAAAACATACACGACCGTTCAAAAGTTTTTGTTGTTGTTCATCATCATCAGCTTTCTGTTCAGTTGTTGGAGAGTTGTTCCGCTCCAGGCGCTGCCTGATCAACACAGTGCGACACCGCCTGAGGATAGACGACTTCCAGCTCTTCCCCAGCTTGCTGAGAGCGTTCAGGAACTATGACGAGGTGAAACAGCAACACATCTTTATTTTACAAATATACACCACCGTTCAAAAGTTTGGGGTCACTTAAGGAAAGCTCTGTTTTTATCAATGAAGATAATTAAATGAATCATAAATCCACTCTCTACATAGTTAATGTGTAGATGACTATTCTCTGGTGTGTAATGAAGTCTCTACAGAGGTGTGTAGAGGCCCATCTCCAGTGTTCTAGTGGTACATTGTGTTATCGCTTTAGAAGACTAGCGGAGGGGTAGAAAACCCTTGAAAACCCTTTTTATGTGAGCGCAGCTGAAAACAGTTATGCTGGTGAGAGAATCTATAAAACTGGCCTTCCTTTGAGCCACAAGAAGAACAACATTAATATTTACAATACAAATCATTATTTATAACCTCGTCAATGTCTTGACTAGATTTTATATTCATGTTGCAAATTATTTAATAAATAAAAGTGAGTTTTCATGGAAACACAACATTGCCTGGGGGACCCCAAACTTTTGAACGGTAATGTATGTAATGCCATTTTGGGCTAAACCCACTAAATGTAAGTGATGCAGTAACAACGCTGCTGTCATTCTCCTATCTCAGTCTCACAAGAAGAACTCAAGGATATGTGTTTTCTAACGAGAGCGTCTGTCTCTGTGAACCCACGAGGCGGGCACGGGCCGGATCCCCAAAGAGGACCTGCTCGCCGTGTGTCGCCAGTTCCGGCTGGACGTGATCACGCCGGCTCTGGGCAAGCTCATGGAGACGGACCACGACGGACTCGTCGACATCCGGCAGGTCGTCTACTTGCTCAACTGGAAGGACGAGAAGCCCGACGACGGGCGAGACCAAAGCCCGACGACGACTCGGCAGCTTTCGCCCGCGCGGGCCTCAGGTACTGAAGTGCACATGCAGGGAATCTCATTGTGCGCGAGCACGAGAGACCAGACGAGAATGATGTCATCGTCACGAATGTCTTCCGGAGCACTCGGTTCATTTCTATATATTCTATTCGCTCCCAATCTCCTAAAAAAAAGCCTCCCGTGCCTTCGGGGTCCCGTCCGTGGGCTCCGACCTTCTGGCGCCGGGCATCAGGAGAGTCGACTACACCAACGACTCCAGGGACCGGTCCACGGTGGCGGAGCTTGGACCTTTAGAATGCCCTCGCAGCAAGGAGGAGGTGCGTACCAGACACAGTGGGATGCACCTGAAGTCGACACTCTATCCAGTTGTGTACAGAGTCTGGATGGAGTGTTTGGGGAGGAAGTCTGGAAGCCGGGGATGCTGCTGATGAGTATTTATTTCAACATAACAAATATACTTTCCCTGGTTTCATTCATACAATCAACATCCTATAGTTGTGATAACAATAAAACATCACACAATTAACAGTACAGTTACAAATGCAGTGATCATATTGTTCTATACTTTTTGAATACATTCCTCATAATATCCTCTATGTAAATTATCTTTCTATATGCATTGATTTAAGACATAAGACTTCAAATCCACTTCAACCTAACAGTTGGACGCTTATGAAAGAAACTATATGTATATCTTGGAGATTTACTTTTTCTAGAGCCGGTAAAATAGCTTCTTTTAGTTTAGTGTTGACGTTTTTCCATCTCTCCCTTCACAGATTCAACTTGGTATCCACTGTTGGCTTCCTCATCTTCCCGAGGAGATGTTCGAGGAAGCCTGGAGTCTGGCGGTGGCGAAGCATCCGGCCGGCGAGGTGTCCGTCAATAGATTCGATGAGGCACTCGAGGAAATAATAAAAGCGACTTGGCAGCTTTCGCCCGCGCGGGCCTCAGGTACTGAAGTGCACATGCAGGGAATCTCATTGTGCGCGAGCACGAGAGACCAGACGAGAATGATGTCATCGCCACGAATGTCTTCCGGAGCACTCGGTTCATTTCTATATATTCTATTCGCTCCCAATCTCCTAAAAAAAAGCCTCCCGTGCCTTCGGGGTCCCGTCCGTGGGCTCCGACCTTTCGGCGCTGGGCATCAGGAGAGTCGACGACACCAACGACTCCGTGGACCGGCCCACGGTGGCGGAGCTTGGACCTTTAGAATGCCCTCGCAGCAAGGAGCTGGTGCGTACCGGACACAGTGGGATGCACCTGAAGTCGACACTCTATCCAGTTGTGTACAGAGTCTGGATGGAGTGTTTGGGGAGGAAGTCTGGAAGCCGGGGATGCTGCTTATGAGTATTTATTTCAACATAACAAATATACTTTCCCTGGTTTCATTCATACAATCAACATTCGTTGTGATAACAATAAAACATCACACAAATAACACTACAGTTATAAATGCAGTGATCATATTGTTCTATACTTTTTGAATACATTCCTCATAATATCCTCTATGTAAATTATCTTTCTATATGCATTGATTTAAGACATAAGACTTCAAATCCACTTCAACCTAACAGTTGGATGCTTATGAAAGAAACTATATGTTATCTTGGAGATTTACTTTTTCTAGAGCCGGTAAAATAGCTTCTTTTAGTTTAGTGTTGACGTTTTTCCATCTCTCCCTTCACAGATTCTACATGGTTTCCGCGCTGTGTTTCTTCATCTTCACGAGGAGATGTTCGAGGAAGCCTTGAGTCTGGCGGTCGCGGAGCATCCGACCGGCGAGATGTCCGTCAATAGATTTGTTTGACGCACTCGTGGACATAAAAGCATTTGATTGAGCAGAACGCGTTCGGTCATTACATCGTTATCAGGGGAGGAAATTTACAAATCTTTTAGGGGCTAATTTTTTCCGCTCTGACTGAAATCCAGGAGCATTTAAAATTAAATTGGGACACTTTTTGAAACTTTTGAAATTATTATTAGGCAATAATAAGACTATTGGGCAATAATAAGACTTAGGCAGTAATAAGACTATTCGATATTATAATAAAACTATTGGGCAATAATAAGACTATTAGACAATAATAAGACTATGAGGCAATAATAAGACTATTAGACAATAATAAGACTATTAGATAGTAATAAAACGATTGGGTAATAATAAGACTATTAGGCAGTAATAAGACTATGAGGCAATATTAAGACTATTAGACAATAATAAGACTATTAGACAATAATAAGACTATTGGGCAATAATAAGACTATTCGACAATAATAAGACTATGAGGCAATATTAAGACTATTAGACAATAATAAGACTATTAGACAATAATAAGACTATTAGACAATAATAAGACTATTAGGCAGTAGTCTAAACATTCACAGTCCTTTTTTAGATTTTTGTAACAAAAAACAAACAGAAAACATAAATCAGACGATCATATTCAATTTTATTCTTATTTCTTTGTGGTTATTTCTTAATAAAAAATGTAAACAAGTTTTTTTATCATTAAAAAATGTCTATATTTTTTTGTGTACCTACAGGCAATCCAGATAGGACACACACAAAAAAGAATAAAAACAAAACTTTATTAAATTATCATAATTATGGGGGCATTTGTTGCCCTTCTTGTGATATCAGGGGCAACATTATATTTCTTAGGGTTAGTTTTGCCCTGGTGTGTTTCCGACGCTGGTCGTTGTTGTTTATGAACTCCAGCTACTGAGGATTTAGTGAACACATTATTCTTCGAAGTGATGCATTAATACAACTCTAGAGAAACAAGCTCAATATAAATCTTTGCCGGCCAGTCGAGTTCATTCCATCCGTCATGTGACCATAATACGAAGAACAACGTGGTCTCTGCACATCGTTTGTTTGCCAAACATTTCGCCGCTATTCCCTTCGACTGACTTCACCCTCTTACTTCATCATGATCCTGGTTATAAATCAATAAAGGCAGAAGAAGAATACATAATAATGAATAGCTAACGTCAGATTAATGATCATATAAGCATCCGTTTGCAGTATGAGGTCAAAAAGAGGGTCAAAGGCCAAAAGGAGGGTCATGGAGAGAGACACAAAGCAACCAGGGTCATATTCTCCTCATACCTTTTCACATCAATAACTCGCTGCAACAAAGCAGAATGTGTTCATCATCTTCTCACATGTGAGTTGATTTAAGAGCAGGTGTGCTCTGGTTTGGAAATCGCAGGTTGCGTTTAAACAAAAAGCTTCGGTCTGAAAACGGGCTGAAGATGAGAGGACAAATTCAAATGAAAAGTAGTTTTCAGAGTCCTTTAGATTTGATTTGATCTCCCCGCACAATAAACTTAAATATTCATTCAAATATTCAAAAACAAGATATTAACAACGCCGCCGATTCAGAGAAAAAAATGTGCCGGCAAAACAAAAGAGGCGTTCCAATTCCGTGTCTGTTTATGTAGAGTACGAGTGTCTATTAAAATGAAGAAAATATTAATTTCATGCGCAGCGACGGCTCATTTGTCGTGTCAACACCTCCGTCTGTCTTTTGGCGGAGGCGACGCGTCATCATCTCTTCCTGGTCCGCCTCAGCTGCTGAGAGCCGGGAGAGTTACATCTGCCATCGATTGCTTTGGCCTTGACAAGACAGGGTTCGTACACACCTTGACCAATGGGTTTCAAGGGCTTTTCCAGGACTTTAAACCAAATTTCTATGACCAAACATTTTGTGAAATCTCGGTTTATACATGAAAAAGTGAGAAACTAACAATGAGTTAAAAAAAACTACTTTTCTCTATGTAGCCAAGCGTGGTTGAATCTACACTTCCCTGACATAGTGGATTAACCCGACCGCTTCCCTGGCATAGTGGATTAACCCGACCGCTTCCCTGGAATAGTGGATTAACCCGACCGCTTCCCTGGCATAGTGGATTAACCCGACCGCTTCCCTGGCATAGTGGATTAACCCGACCGCTTCCCTGGCATAGTGGATTAACCCGACCGCTTCCCTGGCATAGTGGATTAACCTGACCATTTCTCTGGCATAGTGGATTAACCCGCTTCCCTGAAATACTGTTGCTATGACGACCACACTTTTCAGTTAACTCATTTCACTCGTATGAGAGCGTATATGCCGGCGTATATTTTGAGCGTCTTTCTTTTAAAAAGCATATTAATTATTTCAAACTCAGCTTAACCAAACAAATCAATTTAACACATTTCCATGACTTTTCCAAAAACCTTTGGGGATTTAATTTAATTTTTTTAATTCCAGGATTTTTCCAGTTTTTCTCCTGTGACCGTATGAAGCCTGCAAGACGGCGTCACGGTGAAAAAACCCCGAGCTTCTGGTCCCGCTGCCTCGTCCAATGTTTTGATTTCCAAGCACATTTATCTCGTGATTCTTATTAATCGACCTTGAAATGGGGAAGTCTGTCAGAGGCGGCAAAACAAATAATCTGTGGCATTGAAAAACAAACAGGAGGAATTGTTTGGCTAACCAGATTAATGGAGCGGCGTTGGCGTGTCTGCAGACGACAAAACGGGAGAAATAACTCATAAAAACAAAACAGTAGCCTTTTTTTGTACATTCACCGCTGGTTTTTTGTCTCCTTGTTAATTTCCATTAAACTGGGTGATGCACCGGCGTGGCAAATTGTTTAATGTGCTCTCTTCGCCCCCAATATCCACCAGCATATTGACTCGTGCTAAGCTAACCTCTCTCATTTTATCTCATTAAAAAAGAACCCACGCAAACTTCCACAAACCACATATTGCTGTTGCAGGAAAAATTAGAATAATCCTCCTTCGTGTCCATTAAGCACGAATTAGAGGCCGCTAATGACATAACCCTCTGTCTGTCCGATACGTTGTCAACGTTAATAATATCGCGGCGCGCTTTTCTTACAGAATGAGATGACACGCGGCGCTCAGGGAATTTATTTTCTGGTAGAATTTGTCGCTCTTGGCTCGCAGCGATGGAATAAAACAATTTTTTTTCAAATGGTATGAGACTGTGTTGTGGATCCATTCAGTGTTTTTATTTTATGAACTTTTTGGGATAGTAATAAAGCCACGTACCAGAACTTATCCGGACGTTGTTTTCTGGCCGCAGTCTCGAAAAAACTAAAATAAAAGGTAAGTGCTTTGAGGCAAAGCTACCCGGGAACATTTCAGACCAAAGAGATAACAGCTAGCCCGCATGTTGCCTTTGGGAACAACGTAAAAAACAACAAAAAACGAGGTACAAATGCGACAATCGTCGGGCAAATTAGTCCCTGAAACGGAGGCGGAGCCAGAAGAAAACTGGTGGTTAAAGGAAAAAAAAACTCAAAACTGAAGTTGTGCTTCTCGTCTCACCTTGAAAACAATGTGGCGGGTTTCTGGAAATAGCTTCATCATCCGGCCCAAACTGTTCAGCCTTCAGGGATAACATTTAAAGTGTATCGGGGCTTTCTGAGACCGGAGACAATAGGAAAGAGAATCTGGCTAACTATAGGTGGCATTAGGTAGCACAGCCGGGCCGTGTGGTCCAGCAACTAACCAGATTACTGGTGGGGAATGGAAAGAGGCTTTGACGGTGACATGCTCTGGGAGTTGAATTACGTTTCTTTTTAGAGCCCGAATCAGAATCGCTGAAGTGATGCAGGGGCAGAATTTTACTTTGACTTATTTTTTTTTAAACAAGCAATCAGAAGTTCCCTTTTTAGTCGGAAACAAACAACATTGGTGCCACTGGTGACCCCACTGGCGACCCCACTGGCGACCCCACTGGCGACCCCACTGGCGACCCCACTGGCGACCCCACTGGCGACTCCACTGGCGTTATAAGAGTCTCTCGCTCTGCTTTTTTGTTTCCTTTTTATTTCCAATTACTTTTTATTTCACAATATATATAAAATTAATCAACTATTAAATTAAAACAGTTTCAATATTACAGGTGAAATAAACGGTGAAAAAACATTAACTTTTTATTTAATCATATATATATATATAAAATTAATCCACTATCAAATTTAAAAAAAAAGTTATATTACTAACAGGTGAAATAAACAGTGGAGAAAATATTTACTTTTTATTTAACCATATATATATATATATATATATGTATAAATTAATCCACTATTACATTTTAAAAGTTTTAATATTACAACAGGTGAAATAAACGGTGGGAAAAAAAATACTTTTTATTTAACCATATATATATATATAGTAAATATATAAATATATTTTAAAAAGTAAATATTTATATTAGTTAAAATAAACTTTGACCCGGATCCACGTGACCGGGTCCGGGAGAGGCGGGCCGCCCCGCGGACCTCCCCCGTCCGTGTTTCTGACCGGCGACCACGAGCCTCCGCTTGAGCAACCTGCGGCGCCTGAAGCCCGAACCCGGGCTTGAAGCCTCCTTCCTCACGGCTGTCTTTGGTAACTCTTACGCAACGCACCCCACGCTGTACCCACAATCCTTATCGGGACTGCCGACGTAAACACACATGACTGCTGCCTTCATGTGCGGTTGGAAATGCAGGAACATTCACAAAAAAAGGCCTTTCTCACAAAAAAAAGTATCTTTTTAATATTTGGGTTTTATGAAATATTATCGTGTTAAATTAACACATTGTTGTACATGTACACGTGACATTATGTGTAATGAAGTACAAACAGATTATGTATAGTATGTACTATGTAGGGCTGTCACTTCTAACAATACGACAACATATAATTCAGCAAGTCATAAAATATATATGTATATCTATTTTAATAACGACATTTCCGAAGTTGTTTTGAATCCCGTTGTCTTCCATTAATTCTGCTGCTACATACAGTTAAAAATGTAACCAAAGAAAAGGTTTCATAGGACCATATTTGTTATTTCTAAGTAATATAATATAGTAAATTTAACATTTACATGCAGCACTTAAAGGCAGCAACGTTGCTTTACACACTATTCCCAGTAGAGGGAGATAAATATCCATTTATCCGCCTCACGTCGCTTGTGTATCTGTGTGTGTGTGTGTATATATATCTATGTGTGTATCTGTGTGTGTACATGTGCGTATTTGTGTGTGTCATAAAGTAGAGGGGCAACTAGAAAACAAACTTTGTGTGTGTACGTGCATGTGTTGTCACTACAATCCAGTGATGTCTGCACGCGCGCACACACACACACACACACACACACACACACACACACACACACAGAGCCAGTTGTTCTTTCGGGCCAACACTTTCCGCCCAGTCTTTTGTTTTATTTATTTATTTCTGCGCAGGTGCCCCAAAATGATTTGTGCGTAAAATATGAAATTTGATCAGCGGACCAAAACATCATTAAGTCCCCGCTGCGCGCGGTGATTACGGGTCAGCGCCGCTTCCCCTCTCTCTCTTTCTCTCTCTCTTTTTCTCTCTCTATGTCTCTCTCGCGCGCGCGCGGGCGGACATCTGCGCGCGGCCCCGCCCACCTGAACTAAATTGCATTTATCAATAATGAGTTATTTAAAATCTTTCTTTCTACATCTGAAGATGAATGAGGAATCTACAGATAAAAACACCAGCGAGGAAGAAGAAGAGTCCAGGCTGCTGTTTATAGCACAATAATAAGACCAGAATAGAGTGAGGAGGAGGAGGAAGAAGGGGAATAATTACAGGAGTGAAGGTAGGAGGGAAGACAACAGAAGATGGAGGGAGAAAAAGACAACGAGAGGAGAGGAAACATACTTCCATGTAGTCGGACCACACGAAGCCGCTTTACACGTTTGTTTCCCTCCTTGAATAATTAACACTCGCTCTGTCGACTGTCACAATACGAGGACGCCTCTGCATTCATCGTCTTCGCGGTCCAGAAGGAGGAGGAAGAAAATAGATGAAGAGTGTTTGATTGATTTATTTTTGTCAGGTTAATTAATTAAGTTTTCAATCTGCTATCAAACTTCAAAATAAATCACCACAAACACCAGTTAAAGGGCCAGTTGTGGACCAGTTAAAGGGCCATTTGTGGACCAGTTAAAGGGCCAGTTGTGGACCAGTTAAAGGGCCAGTTGTGGACTAGTTAAAGGGCCAGTTGTGGACCAGTTAAAGGGCCAGTTGTGGACCAGTTAAAGGGCCAGTTGTGGACCAGTTAAAGGGCCAGTAGAGAACCAGTTAAAGGGCCAATTGAGGACCAGTTAAAGGGACAGTAGAGAACCAGTTAAAGGGACAGTTGAGGACCAGTTAAAGGGCCAGTAGAGAACCAGTTAAAGGGCCAATTGAGGACCAGTTAAAGGGCCAGTAGAGAACCAGTTAAAGGGACAGTTGAGGACCAGTTAAAGGGCCAGTAGAGAACCAGTTAAAGGGCCAGTTGAGACAGGGTTAAAGGGTCAGTTGAGGACCAATTAATTTGCCAGTTGAGGACCAGTTAAAGGGCCAGTTGTGGACCAGTTAAAGGGCCAGTTGAGGACCAGTTAAAGGGCCAGTTGAGAACCAGTTAAAGGGCCAGTTGAGGACCAGTTAAAGGGCCAGTAGAGAACCAGTTAAAGGGCCAATTGAGGACCAGTTAAAGGGCCAGTTGAGGACCAGTTAAAGGGCCAGTAGAGAACCAGTTAAAGGGCCAGTAGAGAACCAGTTAAAGGGCCAGTGGAGAACCAGTTAAAGGGCCAGTTGAGAACCAGTTAAAGGACCAGTTGAGAACCAGTTAAAGGGCCGGTTGAGGACCAGTTCAAGGGCCAGTTGAGGACCAGTTAAAGAGCCAGTTGAGGACCAGTTAAAGGGCCAGTTGAGGACCAGTTAAAGGGCCAGTTGAGGACCAGTTAAAGAGCCAGTTGAGGACCAGTTAAAGGGCCAGTTGATAACCAGCATGGCTGGTCCTTCACTGCCCGTAGCTTTAAGGTCACAGAGGTCACGTCCTGGGAATTGCATACACCTGTAGATCCTATTATTGTTATTCAGGGTTCATACACATGTTGACCAATGGATTTCCATGACCTTTCCATGACCCTTCCAGGACATTACACCAAATTTCCATGACCAAACATTTGGTGAAATCTCGGTGTGTAAATAATACAAATGAATGAGAGACAATAGTTTGATTAAAAGTAAAAATATTGATATAAATGTGTATTCTTCTCATCAAACTGCGTAAATGAACATGTGAACATAACAACATTTCCATGACTTTTCCAAAACTTTTGGGATTTAATTTGTCAAGGTCTGTTCCAGCTCTGGAAATAACCATTAAAAAAAAAACTATTATTATTATTATTATTATTATTATGTTGATATATCTTAATGTGGCTTTATTTATAAAAAATAATAAAAAGATATTTTAAAAATAATTGAATGAAGGCCTTCAGTATTTTGAAGTAAAAGTTCATTTAAAAATAAAACTATTAGAAATAAAAACGCTGAAATGACATTTACAACCTTTAGGAGGGTCTTATCGGGATGGATTAAAAAGTTCGTGACCCGGGTGTTTGACTCTCTTCTTCCCGAGCTGCTTCCGGCCACGAGGCGTTCCTCCGCCACCGAAAGGAGCTGTTGTCCACGCGGCCGGAGCGGCTCGGGAACGCCGGTGAAGACGCCGTGTGTGCAGGAATCCTCCGGGGTGGAGCGCCGGTGGAGCGTACACACGGTTAACCCCCCGAGGCCCGCTGCCCATCAGTCGTCATGAGGCCGCCTCATCAATAACACACGCTGCTGCCCTCTGGGTACACGTTAAAAACAGTTGAGCAAGAAATCCTGACGCATGGAAATGAAAATACAAATGATGACGATGCAACTTTTTTTGGAGACGTCGGGAGGAAGCGATGGCGGCTCTGGACCCTCGGAGAGGGGGCCGCGAACTGACTGAAGCTCTCAAATTAAAATAATCTGAAACATCTCCTCATTTGCAAGCTGCAAAAATAAATCTCAATTAACTGGCGAGAGTAAAATAAAACTATCGAGTGTTTCGCTCGATTTTATTTGATTTTATTCTCACATTTTTCCTCCTAATCTTTGTTTTTTATTTTATTTTTTCCGGTTACATCTTCAGAGTAAACGTCCACGAAAATTGGACATTAATCGTGTCTCTGAGGGCCCGTTCTTCGTTTGAAGCGTCGGAAAGAGATTCGGTTTAGTGGAAACATTTCCGTGACACGTAACTTTGTGTACTTTGTGTTTTCTCTGTTCTGATTCCACCTCAACGTGTTGATCAAAATGTTCCACAGTGAAGCCGTAATGGACTCAAAAGAGAAGATTATTTTTTGTTGTTGTATTAAGAATAACTTGCTCAACTTTCCGCTGGAAAATATCTATAAAAAAATGTAAATTTGAATTTAATTAGGGCTCCAGGTATTGGATTTCGGTGTCTGCTGGCAGGGAGCCACACACACACACAGGCACAGGTGTTGACCAAAAAATGTAAAAAATAAAAGACAGAGGGAGAGAAAAAAAAGCATAAAGTGATTAGAATTATCATTGTGGAATACATTTTGGCTTTACAAAGTTTTATGTAAAATTGATGCGTCGATATTTCCTCAAAAAATTAATTCATGTTCCTCCTTTTCTTTTCTTTTCTCACCATTTCAACACGCGTGATGCTTATTGATCAAGAAAACAGATATCTTTGACTGGAGGGGAGGGGGGGGGGGGATGAGATACATTAGCACAAAGGCTCAAAGTGATAAGTCCTGTTTTTTGGGGGGGGGCGGGGTTATCACTCACAAATTATTTGTTCAACTGCCGAAATTTATTATTCATCGTAGATGTGATTAATATGCAAAATTATGCAAATTAAGATGCAATTAGGCTCCAATTCTCTAGTGGAATTTCCATTATAATTTAATACAAAGTAACAGAGTAATTGGTGTCACGTGTAATTACGGTTACTCAAGTGCACTTTCAGGCATGCAAATGATTCGCTATATGTTGGTTATCCTATGCAAATATACCATGTGGCGCTTTAACAAGTTGGGGGGGGGGCAATGTAAAGACACCAGGGTGTGTTTTCTGTTTCTATCTCTTTCTAAACGAGAGGAGTTGGAAAACTTTCAGCGCTCCGATGATCACCGGTTACTCTCTTTGTGTTCGAATGTTGGCGGGGAGGCGAGAACAGACTCTCCTCCTTTTGAAAGAGGGAAAAGGAGCGTGTGGCTTCAGATATAGCAGGAAGTACGACGCCAGCTTCCAGACTCAAAACTCCAGCCTCCAACCTCAGGCCTCCAACCTCCAGCTTCAAACCTCAGGCCTCCAACCTCAGGCCTCCAACCCCAGGCCTCCAACCTCAGGCCTCCAACCTCCAGCTTCAAACCTCAGACCTCCAACCTCAGGCCTCCAACCTCCAGCTTCAAACCTCAGACCTCCAACCTCCAGCTTCAAACCTCAGGCCTCCAACCTCAGGCCTCCAACCTCCAGACTCAAACCTCAGGCCTCCAACCCCAGGCCTCCAACCTCAGGCCTCCAACCTCCAGCTTCAAACCTCAGACCTCCAACCTCAGGCCTCCAACCTCAGGCCTCCAACCTCCAGCTTCAAACCTCAGGCCTCCAACCTCAGGCCTCCAACCTCAGGCCTCCAACCTCCAGCTTCAAACCTCAGGCCTCCAACCTCAGGCCTCCAACCTCCAGCTTCAAACCTCAGGCCTCCAACCTCGGACCTCCAACCTCGGGCCTCCAACCTCCAGCTTCAGACCTCAGGCCTCCCTCCTCCGCCCCCCCCCCCCCCCCCCTCCAGTCTCAGCGTTTGGCGTCTTCATTACAACTCTGCCCTGTTTGATCAATGACGCTGCAAATGTCACAACATTATGCACGGGGCCAGTGTGTGTGTGTGGGGGGGGGGGGGACAATTACGCTTCAGATCGGCGTGACAAACTTTCCAGTCCGCGGCCGGCGGAGAGGAGCGGAGCGATTATGTAATTGAAATCTATTCAGATGAAAGTCCTGTAAACGGCTCGCAGGGGGAGAAAGAAAAATGTCTCGCAGAGCGATTCCTTCTTGGGAGGCAAATTGATTTTAAATTGTTACATGGCTGGTTACATGTCCTGACATCTTGCTTTGCTCTCCGACTTACACACACACACACACACACACACACACACACACACACAGATACACACATACTCATGCAGACACACACCCTCTGCTATCTGTCTTGTTCCTGATCAACGTTCAGAACAAAGACATCCTCCCTCCCTCCCTCCTCGTGCCCCCCCTCTCTACCTCTCCCTCTCTCTACCTCCCTCTCTCTCTCTCCCTCCGCCTCCACTGTGTGCCTGCCTGCTTGCACAACTCTCTCAAAGAACATAATCCCTCAACAAAATGGAAACACAAAGGAAACTTGAGCTCAATCCTATAAACGCGTGGACACAGCAGACAATGCCTCCTCCCACCCCCCACCCACCCACCCCCACCCTCCTCCCTGCCTCCCCATCAGCCACAAATGCCCCGTGGCACAGATCAGGCTTTATCAGCCCTCCCTTCCTCCTCCTCCTACATCCATCCATCCCTCCTTCCCTTCCCGATTAGTACCCCACCACCACCACCTCCACCCCGCCACCGCTCCTACCCGCCAGCGCCTCCCATACTTCCACACGGACCGCTCGCTTGCAGGAGGGTGGAAGGCCGTTTGATGAATTTCGCTCCTGTTGGCGGACCTTTTAAAAATCGAAAAATATTGTGTCAGTTCTCAGGTGCTCAGGTCAGATCAGTGGTTTTCCACCGCTGTGCCAGGTGAGCCGTGGGAACATGTCGGATTTCACTTAATCGGTCCAAAAAATATCTTATTTATTAATAATTTGCCATTGTTGAGCGTCTGAGGCTGTAATATAGCGGCTGGCCCAGGAATCAAATACTCTTCCGTGCCAGTAGGTGGCGGTAGGGAGCACAGTTCTGACCTGAACCTTTAATATAGAAGAAGTAAACGATGCACTGGAGACGCTGTGGTGGAGGGCGGCGATGGAGGAATATTTAAAAAGAAAAAAGCAGACTGAACTGACATTGTGTCATTGTTTTGGGGTTGGGGTGCCACAGGATTTTTTTTTATTGTAAAAAATGTGCCGAAGTTCAAAAAAGGTTTAAAAAAAAAACCTGGGTCAGATGCTCGCCAGTGAAGACGCAGTTTGACAACCGGCAATTAAAAATCTGTATGATTGTCAATTATTATTTTTTTGGCCAACATTTCCTGTTTCTGATGAGAGTTGCTTGTTGACGACGTCAGAATAACTCCTCTTTGCTACTCTTCGTCTTCATTATGTTGATAATAATAAAGTAATGAGGTCAGGGAAGCTTTAAAGAGAAACCCGTATGACCTCACAGACCCGTCCGTCCACGCTAAACTCCTCCCCCCATGGAGAACAAACAACATTGTTTTTTTACCGCCAGTCATACCTGCCGCGACCACTAGAGGGCAACGTAAACACAAGTTGCTTCGGGGCAGTTCTGACCGTCTCATGATAACCTAATACTTCTGTCTTTCTTCTTTTTGTCTCAAATTAAAGTTGCTAATGACATGAACGCATCACTTCCTGCAGGAAGCGACAAAACCAACCGTTATGTTATTTATTCATTTAAAATCAAACATCCTCCAGTTAGAACAGACTTCACCAACACTGAACCCGCCGTGTGCCCGAGGCGCGACGTGACGATGTGCGTGGAGGCGAGACGCGAGCTGCAGATGCAGCTTGTGGCTTTGGCAATCTAGGTCAGTGTCGGTTTCCACCTTTTTCCGACTTTTTGCATGTCCCCGTTAGCTTAACGGCGCCTCGTTGAAGCCAGCTGACGCCCGGCTGTCTCGGAGAGGGGCGCCCCCTGGAGGCCGGAGGAGGAGGAGGAGGAAGAGGAGGTGGGTGAGGATGGATCTGCTCCGATCTGGTTGTCGGTGGGAGGCTGTTTGGCACCCGGTACCGGGACTCTGTGCGACTGCGGTGGTCTTCGGAGAACCACTTACCCGCCCACGAGCTCTCCTCCGGTTCCAAGCTCTGAAAGGTGAGGCAGCCCCCCCCCCTTCACACACACACACACACACTGATTAAATCAGCCCTATGCAGGGCATGGCAGAGATAACAGAGTCAAAGTAGGCCGCCTTCACCCGCTGTCACAGGAAGAGGAAGTGCGCCCCGGTGTACCTTCACCTGTGCCTCGCCCCCGCAACGCGACCCCCCCCCCCCCCCCCGTCGCACAGCTGGAGGCGAGCGAGGCTCACGTGTCGCGCTTCCGTGTCGAGTGACCGTCCTCGAGGCCTCGGGAGTCGAAAAAAAGAGACGCGAGAGAAGATTTCTGTGCGAAGGAGAGTCTGTAAAAAAATTAAAAAACTCACGTAAAAAAAATAAAAATACACACCTCACAGGAACAACGTGTGAATGAGGGGGAGAAATAATTTAAATAAATATCAGTTAAGTTCTCACACGTGGCGCAATAATTAAATACATTTTTTTTTTTAGGGTGGAAATTTAGCAACTAAAAAAGTAAAAGGAGAGAAAAGGCGGTTTGGATCATTCTAACTGTACGTTTCCCTTCTTCTAACGTGCCAGTGAGCAAATCCCACAAACATCAGAGATCGGGGATGGCGAGTCCTTCTTCTATAAATTCTATAAATGTCTGGTCTCCTTTCATGGATTACTGTCATTCGCCATCCGTTATTGTGAGCGCTGCCAGACCGGCTTGCCATTTCTGGGCCTGTGTTTCCAACCTTGATATATTTGCCAAATGAATATTTGAAGCTGTAATTAAATTTATCCCACCTCTACACCTTCTGTAAAGACGGCCACCTTGCACATTTCCTCACACGCCATATTTATGCTTTTTTTTTTTGTGTTGAAGAAAGAAGAAAAAAAAAAATAACACGCACACACACACACAGCTTGTTGCTATTTATTTAAATTTTTTTGATGAGGGTATTTTTGCCGGAATAAATCAGATTTCGGGACATTCATCGCGGTCGTGTCTGAATGGGGACCGCGCCGGGCGAGAGGAGCCGTGACCGCAAAACCAACTTTATAAAGACGTCTGGGATTATGGTTCAGAAATAAACGAGGGGATGAAAATGTGGCGCGGCGTTCGAGACGCTCGTGACACGTTGACGTTTAGACGGCGCTTTGAAATCAGCATAAATGTGTCCGAGATCACTTCTCATTAATATATTAACACGGGTTTGTCTCTCACGTTTTAGAACTAAATGTAAAATGTGTATTTTTTATGGGTACAAGACTACATACAATAGGATGCTTTAACTATTGTCTGCCCAGCGACAGGAGGCCTCGACGCATGCAAGAAACAAACTAAACTTTTTATTAATTCATGAGAAGAAAAAAATTAATTGCCCTCAATTCTTGTAATACAAAATAAATTATACGTTTATTTTTTTAATAAAAAGAAATAATGTATTTTTTTGTATTTTTAAATTTTTTTATTTTTTGGGGGAATCGTGTTTGAATTTGTTTTACCTGAATGAAGAGAGAAAATCCAAAAATCATTTCAAGAGTTAAATTACAAAAATGTTGCGCAACATTTAGTAAATGTCATCACTTTGGATATTTTTGAATAAATAAATAATAATACATTCATTTATTTATAATACATTTATTTTATAAGGCGCCTTTCAAGGCAGTTCAGGTCAATAATCTATGGTATTGTTGGCGTAACGTCTCTTTTATAAATGTCCCTTATCTCACACCGTCCACATCGTTCCGTCGTCTTCCTCCCCGTCCGAGGTCCTCGTCGTCGCCCCGTTCCGCACTTTAAAAAAAAGGAAAAAGAGAGCCCACTCCTCATAATTAAAGCCTCCAAAGCTCCCAATAATTACCGCCGGTTCCCCCTGCACTTTTGAATCGCACTCGCGGTGACATAATTCATTAGTGTTTGTCCAAAGAAATGATTTAAGAGTCTTTTAAAGTGCTCCTCCATGCAGAATAGCCATTAAAGCCGGCGCGTGCACATATGCTCGGGGCGTTAAACGGTTTGTTGAAGTCGACCGCGGTACAAGCGATGATAAACATAAATTACGACTAATACACTGCACCGCTGGCTTTTCGGAGAATACAAAAAATAAAAATTACTGACACAGGGAAACCACTTTGGATCCCCCCCACTCCTCCTCCTCCTCCTCCTCCTCCTCCTCCCCTCATCCGTGTGCGCTGAAGCGAGGATGTCGGGAAGCGCAGCACTCGGGCTCGGGCGTCGCCTCGGTGTTCAGACGGGGAGCTAATGGCTTCTGCCCGGCTACACCGGCGTGATTAGCCGGCTGCTCCTCCACCTCGAGGTGACCCCGGAGCGCCGCCCGGCGTCCATTAAAGAGGCGAGGCCGCGCGGCGGGACTCGGAGAAGTTCTCGCCCGGCGAATCTGGACCGATAAAGTTTGTTCTTTGTTTATTTTATAATTTTTTTCAACAGTGTGTGTGTGTGTGTGTGTCTCCAATGACGAGAGACAATGTTACCACCTGAAAGAATAAACAACGTCTTTTTACTCCAGCACTGTCACTGTGTGCATGTTACTATGTCACGGAAAAAATACCCGCCAAAAAAACCCACACATCATCAGTCTGGCTGTTTTTCTCTTGACCTTGTTGTAGCTCCTCCCCCTTGTGAACTTACATTCAACACAGTCAATACAGGCTCTGCTGTTTAATATTTAGTTTATTAATCAAATATCTATTTTTTTTTACAATAAAATAAATATTTCACGAACAAAGAAGCGGAATATTCTCGGGGAGGTTCCCGCCTATCAACTAATTGTAGGAAGATGCTGCTTTTCTTTGTCTTTTAATTTAACCGATTTAATTTCCGACAATAATCCTGACTTGCCGGAGTCTGGCTTTTTAAAATCTCATCCCCTGAACCCGGTCGTCATGGATATCGAGGCTGACGGCGCTCGCCGTGCGGCGCCCGGCGCGTCCACCTCCGTTCCTCCTGGACGCTCATCACTTTGTTTCGCCCTTTGTGTGTTTTTCTTCTCTTTAAAAAAAAATTTAAAAAGGGAACTGCAGGAATTATTAGCGGCTTAGCGCCGAGAGGCCCCTAAGTAGCTCTCGGGGTGTAAGCCGCTCTCCCGAGTCGAGGCCAGCCGCACTCTGAGCCCCCCCCCCCCCCCCCCACATTCAGTGATAACGTACCCGTCAGCGGGGACGTGCAGCGATCCCTCACTTCCCCGCGCTAAACGATCGTTTTCTTTTCTTACACTTCTGTCTTTCATTCAAGAAAATCCACAACAAAACAAAAAAAGAAGAAAACTCCCAGAAAATATTAACAAGCTGCCGAACATTAGTCCTCGGAGAGCATGAATCAGCCGATGATTCACAATTCCATGCGCACAACAGGGGGATTGTATTGAGGCGACGTGTGTGTGTGTGTATGTATGTGTGTACGTGTGTGTGTGTGTATGTGTGTACGTGTGTGTGTACGTGTGTGTGTGTGTGTGTTAGGGTGGGTGGGTGGGGAGAGGCCTCCGTTAGCCCACCGTCACGTTCCCATCCAACAAAATTCCAAACCCCCGGCATCAGCGCGGAGCTTATGATCCGTGGGAAAGCCGAGGCGAGTCGCGGTGCGGCGGAGCACCTCTCTCTCTCCCTCTCTCTCTCTCGCCCGAGTCTCCAGACAGGCCCCGATTTTTTGGGGGACGCCGTGAAATCCGTGGCACCTCTTCTCCTGGCTGAACGGCTGCCATATCTCGTGATGGACTGGAGGCAGGAGAGAGAGAGAGAGAGAGAGACGGAAAAGCAGCCGGGGATGAATACGGCTTAATCTTTTTTACCCGGGCCACATGTGTGTGCATGATAACGTGGTTTGCTTTCTTCCCCGTTCGGGGTGATTCTCCTGCCGGCTGCCAGGTTAGCCGCCTCGCTCCGCCGTGTTGTGTTTTTCTTCTTCTTCTTCTTCTTCTTCCCGCTGCGACGTGTTTGCACCCCGCGCCGTGAAAAAAGAAACCTCGGCGCACACACGCGCCGAGGTGGGGGCTAATGCATGTTTTTGGAATTGACGGTAATTCCTGACACATTTTGAGAGGCAGATAGGGGTGTCTTATAGCGTGGTGACAATATATGTAAAGACACCTAGCCCACCCCCCTCCCCCCCTCGCCCCTTTTACTTCCTAATATTTTGTCTGCGAGGAGCCTCCTGTCTCGTAAGGGGATGGAGGCTATTTTTATAATTAAATAGCGGCATCGGAATACCGGGATGAACATTTAAAGCCAAAAAAAATTCAAAAGTGTGATTTGTAAAATGTTTTTGCGACACAACATTCGTCCTAAACACAATAAATACAGACGTAAGCGTGTCTGCACTAAAGAGTCTTTTTACTAAATTAACTAAGACAACATGGAAGCATCGTCTTCCCCCCCCCCCATCCCCCTCCTCCCCTTCTTCAAATGTCTTCTCATTTAAATATGTGTGTGTGTGTGTGTGTGCAGGTGCTCTTCACTCCATACATGTGTTGTCCTCCATCACGAGCTTTAATGCAATCAATCCAGCAGCTCGGTGTGTGTTTCCCCTCCTTTCTCCCCTTCTCCCATTAAACTTTATCCCCCCCCCCCCCTCCCCCCTCCGCTCATCTGCCCGGCGACACAAAGCCCATTTATTATGATTGCATTACCATAAATGATTTTATAACATCTGCTTGTCAATAATTATCGCACCAAATTCCTGTGCCCTCTGACCCCGAGCGCTGATATGAACCCCAGGTGTAGGGCGCCGCCGGGGCTAATGAGCGGCGCCGCGCGAGCACGCCGTCCCCGCACACTTCAATTAGCCGCTGGCACGCCGCCGCGCCTTTAATATTAGCCCAAAATGGAGGAATTCGAGCGCTAATTGAAAACATTGCATTCAAGGAAGAGAGCGAATGGCGAACATCGATGTGACGCCTGGAGGAGGAACAAAGGGTTCTGAGGCCAGGCGGAGCGGGCGGCGCCGGCATGCGGGCCGAGCGGTACCCGCACACCTGAAACGGCAACGAAGAACGTCCGAATGTTCGCTCGCAGACGTTTGTGTTTAAATACCGCATATAACGGCTAAAAAGGGAGGTTAAAGTGTTAAAATAAAAATAACGTGCAAAAAATTCAAATAACGTGTAAAAAGTTCAAATAACGTGTAAAAAGTTCAAATAACGTGTAAACAGTTCAAATAACATGTAAAAAGTTCAAATAACATGTAAAAAGTTCAAATAACATGTAAACAATTCAAATAACGTGTAAAAAGATCAAATAATGTGTTAAAAGTTTTTACGTCTCTGCTATGTTTTTTTTTGCTATTATTTTGGGATATTTAAATAATTGTAAAAAAAATTTAGCAGGTGTGCTTTTGGTTATTTTTAATTTGTGTGATGTGATAATTGTGTAGATTATTTCCCAATATTTTGTGACTTGATGCACTTTGAACGCGACGTTGCCGTCAGAGTGAAAATATTATTAACAAATAAAATCGGCACAAATTGTGCAAAAAAACAACAACAACAATACATCAACGTCCCTTAAATATAAGCCACATAAACATCTGACATCCGATACAAACTCCTGAAACACAACAACAACAAATACATAAACAACACTCGCGTTACGAACCCCGATTCAAGTGCTCATCCCTCGGTGTGTCCCTGAACGCATCGCCAGCAGACACAACCTGCATTATTATCAGATCCGGGCCCTAATTGAAAAGTTAATTAAGTTTTTGAAGTCATCAGCTGTCATTCCTGCAGATCTGACCCCCCCCCCCCCCCCATGGGACCGGCTTTATATCGGTTCTTAAACGGCTGGGGACCCGCCGCCCGGCTACACGGGGACATTCGGTCACTGGAAGTACCATTTATAAAGTATTGTTTAATTAAAGTCAAATTAAGAGAACTGCTCTGCGGAATTTAATTTCTGGTTTGAATTATTGTCGGAAAACAAAGAGTGCAACTCGGGATAATCAAACTTTTCATTATCCCCCCCCCCCCCGAGGCGCCGCCGCCGGCTCTCTGTCGTCACCCACAATGCACTGCTTCTCCACACGCGTATACTACTTCCTCCTGCCGGACAGAGACGAGCGTGTTGCTTTTAGTCTGTAAAGTGTGACGCTGAGATAATTCAGACTGTTAATAACGTTCTGGTAGAAAACAATAAAGTCTCTAAAGTACATTTATTTTATTTTAGAAGAGTTCCCGTTTTTGGGAAAATGAGAACACTTCAAGAAGTGAGGACGTTTTATCAAAGGATTTCAATATTGGAATTATTATTGTAATGGGAGAGATTTTTGTAAGATACATTTTAAAAAGTGACGTCATTTTCAAGTCGTGACGACAAATACAAAATATGTGAGATATTATTGCAAAATGTCGAAATTTTAAATGAAAAATGGGGACATTTAAAAAGAAATGAGGACTTTTAAGGAAGTGCCGGCATGTTTGTAAAATACTGCAAGCGAAACCGACGGTCGTCAAACTCGGCGGGACACGAGTTGAAACCCGGCCGCCGTGTTGTCGTCTCATTTCGGAGGGGCCAATGAGACGGCAGCACGGCGGCTGGCGGCTCATTTCGGGGGGCCCCTGCGGAGGCGGACCCTCCCGTGTTGTTTCTGGGGGGGTCAGCGCAGGTTTAATTGATTCTCCTCCTCCCTGCGTCTCTTATTAAGGCCGCGGCGCCTCTCCATGGGAACCGCTAATTGGCCGTCCCCCGTGGCCACTCGGCAGGAGCAGGCAGACGGGGCCCGGTAGACTCTCCTGCCGGTCCGCTGGGGGGGGGGGGGGGGGGGGGGGTGGGAGGGATTCCCGGCGACTCCGCCGCTTCTGAGGGGCCGGCGGTCTGATGCCGTCCCTCCTTCGCCATCTGGACACCAGATTCACCGGCGAACCGACGGAGACCTGAGAGACTCGACAGGGACGTAGCACCTGTGTGTGTTCAGGCCTGTGTGTGTGTGTTCTTGTATTTCAGTCTTTGTGAGGACCGGCTACTGTGTTAAAGAGTTTCTGGAAGCCGAGAGGACGTGTTGGGAAACGCACGATGTTCTGTGAGGACGTCTCTTGGATTATTCAGGATTTTATTGAAAAGGCTAAGATATTTTTGAAAAGTGGGACATTTTAAAAGACGGAAGACATGATCTCATTTTGGTAGTGGAGGACATTTTTTAAAAGGGATGATTTTTTTCATTTTTAAGTGAGAACACTTTTTTTAAAGACGTTTACTGAATGTGAGTGCAGGAATGTTCAAAAAGTGAGAATAAAAGTTTTGGGGGCGAGAGAATGTGTTACTTCAAAGGAGGTCCTCACAAGTCAACAAAACGTGTGCGTGTGTGTGTAAAAGAGAGAAGAATAGAGAAAGAGAGACATAGTGAGAAAGTGTGGGAGTATATGGGATGATTTAAAGGGTGTGTGTGTGTGTGTGTAGGTGTGTGGTTTCATTAAGAGGGAGTTGCAGTTGTGGTTTCACTTTGTGTGTGTGTGTGTGTTTTGCTAGTGAGCTGAAGTTTGTTTATTTAAAGGTGTTTTTGCATTTATAGGAAGTGACAGAAGTGTGTGTGTGTGTGTGTGTGTATGTGTGTATGTATGTGTGTGTGCGCCTGTCAGTTGTGCGTGCACACGTGGCGAATGCAAAGTGTGTATTACATTTGTGTGTGCTTGCCGGCCCATGAGTGATAGGACAGCAGCAGGTGTGTGTGTGTGTGTGACCTTGAAGTCTGCAGACTTTCACCTCTGCATGCTCTTCTTCTTTTCTCACCTCTCTTCAACCACACAGACGATGTTTATTCCCCATCAAATCAAACTGAAGTTCACTTCCTGCCCGTTTCCTCGAATATGACATTTAAATCTCTTCAGGTAAAAACTCTTTGCGAGATCTTTTATTTTTTTATTCCTGCTTCTGGTCCAACGGATTATTTTCGGATGAATTTGAGCAATAAAGACAACACGAGAAAAGGAAAAGGAAAAAAAAAAGGGTTTCACAAGCACGCATTGAGGTATTCTCACGGTGCAGAAAGGAAGACGAATAAGACACATGAGATGTATAACTGTTTACAGTTTATTTAAATTATATCATGTGATTCAACAAGCACTTTTCAGTCTTTCAGCCCTTTGGTTGTGGCTCAGGTTTTAATGAAATGCCCCAAATTTACCTGAAGCTCTTGTCACCACTCTTTCACTTTCGTTTTTTAGAGACCTTTAAAACGGAAATCAACCGACACTGAAAGGCTTTTACGCCTCCAAAAACATCTTGGATCATACTAATAAAATATATTTATTAAAAGGGTGTTTTATCGGGGCTTGAATATATATATATATATATATATATATATATGAATATATATATATGTATTAATATATATATTATATATACATGAATATATATATATATATATATATATATTAGGGCTGTGAAACGATTAAAATTTTTAATCGGGTTAATCACAGGTTTTTGTGGATTAATCATGATTAATCACATATTACCGATATTCTCGGTATATTTTGTGAGAACATAGAGATTTATGACAAAAGACGGATATATACATTTATACATTCTTCTATACAATGGTGCTGCAACTCAGCAGTTATTTAGCAGTTTTCTTCCATATGGAACATTAATACATCTTCATCCTAAACAGAATGTTTAACCCTCCTGTTACCTTTCGGGTCAATTTGACCCCATTCAATGTTTAATGTCGGTGTTCTTTGGGGTCAATTTGACCCCAGGCTGTTTTTCACTGTGTCAAACATAAGAAATATCAACTTTTTTATTTATTTAAAGGGCTATTTAGGTAGTCAACAAACAAACATAAAGTACCTCACACTTAAACTTGGGAAGCAATATTAATTCTAATAATTTTCTGGAGGTTTTAATTGCTGGGGTCAAATTGACCCCGAGGGTAAAATATGTTAGTAAATGTAAAGGTAACAGGAGGGTTAAACAGAACATTTTTCTCTTGTTTGTCAACCATGAACTCCACCATGATACAATCTAAAGGCCTCTAGTCTTCCTCTATCAGCTGCTGAGGCAAACTGACTGTGAGGGTTTTCTTCATGAACTGGGCCGTGATGAAAGGGACGGCGGGGACACCGCTGCAAAGCTGAAACCTCACCGGCCCGGACACGGGGACAGGTGGACAAGTGACTTTTTTTTTGCTCGGTCCCGATGCGCGCGCACGGAGCTCTGTGGCGCGCGGGACAGAGATCGATAAGTGTTAACGCAACGCGAAGAGACAGAAATGACATGCTGCTGTGGAGATACGATCAACAACAGACGTTTAGTTTAATAAAAGAACAAAGACGTGCTCTAGAGAACATGTCAGGGGGCGGGCCAATCTCTTTAATGTCATGCGATCTACCGACACTACGCCGCGATCGACTGGCAGGTCGCGATCGACGTGTTGAGACCCTGATCTACAGGAAGTAAAAGTCGTCACAAGGTTTCCGGAGGTGAACCTGCGGAAGGATCATTACCGATGAACAGACCGTCTGCATGAGAGCGGACAGAGTTCAGATTGAAGTGGTGGATTGGAAGCTCATTTTGCAAGTGACTTTTTTTTCGTCCCGACGACCAACAACAGACGGATTGGAAGCTCATTCTACGCATGCGTTAAATGCGTTAAAAAAAAAAAAACTAGTTAAACCTGTAATTGAATTAACTGAGTTAACGCGTTATTTTTCACAGCACTAATATATATTGCTGTTGGAGCAAAAGGGAATTTTCTTCTTTTCTTTCAAAAGATTGTGGAGGGTGGAAACATCCTGTGCGAACAAACGCGACACAAAAATTTAATTCTGTATAAATCATATCAAAACTCTCCAGTCGTAATGGCTGTAAAACCCATAGCGAAGACGCACGACTGTGCAGGAAATGAGTGGAATTGAAAATGAATCGGGCGTGAAGTTTTTCTCAGAGAAATCACAGTGGATTCCAGAGAGAGAAGGAGGGAGAGAGAGAGGGAGGGAGAGAGAGAGGGAGAGAGAGAGGGAGAGCCCGGGAGTCAGGATTAGCGTTTGAAGGCTAAATGGTGTTATCGGTTCTGATTAAGGAGCATGTACGTGGTACCCGCTCCACCTCGGAGACAGCCACGGATGTCAATAGGGCTAATTGGCTCATTAGACCAGGTATTTAACTGCGCTATAATCATTCTGTGTCATCACTTAAGCCCTGGTGGAGCACGAGGGGCCGTGGACGATTGAATCCCCCCCCCCCCCCCCCCTAACCTCTGGAATAATTTGAGATATACAGGAAGAGCTTGGGATATCTTCTTCTTCTCGGTTTTAAAGGTATTTTACTTTTCCAGCAAACATCTGAGAGGGAAAAACCCGCCCCGTTCAAATGTTTCATTGATGGTTTTGTGTATTATCACATCACCTGGTTGTATTGAAGTCTATTCTTCATGTGTTAAAGCTGCATTCTCTCTACTGACCACCAGGGCGTGACCCCTCTAATTGTATAGAAGTCTATGCTTTATGTGTTAAAGCTGCATTCTATCTCCTGACCACCAGGGGGCGACTCCTCTGGTTGCATAGAAGTCTATGCTTCATGTGTTAAAGCTGCGTTCTCTCTCCTGACCACCAGGGGGCGACTCCTCTGGTTGTATAGAAGTCTGTGCTTCATGTGTTAAAGCTGCATTCTCTCTCCTGACCACCAGGGGGCGACTCCTCTGGTTGTATAGAAGTATGTGCTTCATGTGTTAAAGCTGCATTCTCTCGACTGACCACCAGGGGGCGGCGACTCTGGTTGTATAGAAGTATATGCTTCATGTTTTAAAGCTGCATTCTCTCTCCTGACCACCAGGGGGCTCCTCTGGTTGTGTAGACGTCTATGCTTCATGTTTTAAAGCTGCATTCTCTCGACTGACCACCAGGGGGCGGCGACTCTGGTTGTATAGAAGTATATGCTTCATGTTTTAAAGCTGCATTCTCACTCCTGACCACCAGGGGACTCCTCTGGTTGTATAGAAGTCTATATAATGACTCTACTTCTCTCTCAATGTATTCCCTCAGTAAACATTGTAAACATGAGTTTATGTCTCAGTCTCTAGTTTCAAGTCTTCTTCTATACGCCATCAGATTAATATCTGATGGCGCCGCGAAAGGTCGCCTCGGTGTGTTGGTGCGCGATGTTTTTTATTGTTTTCGTTTTAAATACTGTTTTCTGCTGGGATTCCCAGAGCTCTTTCACCAGAGAAGAGCTCTTGAATATCAGGGGAACAACTCCAGCGGATTTACTTCCAACGTTTTTAACTTCTGTGGAGTTACTGGACATTTTTGTAAAAGGTGTGCTCACCTTCGCCCGTGGTGAAACGCCGGCGGAGAGGAAACGTTCGGGGCGCTTATGCGGCTACGGAAGCGGGATCTCGTACAGCGCTGCGGGCATATTTCTCTCAACGTCCGCTCACTGTGCAACAAACTGGACGAACTCCAGCTGCTGGTGGGGAGAGACAGAGACTTCTCCTCATCCTCCGTTCTGTGTTTCACGGAATCATGGCTTAGTGGCTCGATACCAGACTCTGCGCTCCAGCTCGCTGGCTTCCAGCTGTTCCGAGCGGACCGGGTCTCGGAGCTCTCCGGTAAAAAAAAGGGTGGAGGAATCTGCTTTTACCTCAACAACGGCTGGTGCAACGACGTAACGGTGATTCTACAGCACTGTTCGCCGGACCTGGAATCTTTTATCATCCACTGCAAACCCTTCTACTCCCACGTGAGTTCGCTCCATTCATCCCGGCCGGAGTTTTCAAGGCCGCGCAGGGGAACGTGAACGAGGCACAACAGACACTCGCTGAACAGATACGGCGTGTGGAGCGGACCTTCCCGGACTCTTTAGTTATTGTACTCGGGGATTTTAACAAAGGAAACCTCAGCCACGAACTCCCTAAATATAGACAGTTAATTAAATGCCCTACCAGAGAGAAGAGCATTCTGGACCACTGCTACACAACAATCAGCAGGGCCTATCACGCCGTCCCTCGAGCTGCACTGGGAAACTCTGACCACGTCATGGTTCATCTGATTCCCTCATACAGGCAGAGACTAAAGCTCTGCAAACCTGTGGTGAGGAAGTTCAAGAAGTGGACCAGTGAGGCTCTGGAGGATCTACGGGCGTGCTTTGACTGTACTGACTGGGATGTCTTCAGGACTGCTACCAACAGCCTGGATGAGTACACAGAGGCTGTAACTTCCTACATCAGCTTCTGTGAGGACAGCTGTATTCCATCCAGCTCCAGGGTGAGTTATAACAACGACAAACCCTGGTTCACAGCGGAGCTCAGGAAGCTAAGACTGCAGAAGGACCAGGCATTCAGGAGTGGGGACAAGGACCTGTACACAGAGTCCAAATACAGGTTTAGCAAGGCGGTGAGAGATGCTAAACGACTGTACTCTGAGAAACTGCAACAGCAGCTCTCAGCAAACGACTCTGCTTCTGTCTGGAGAGGGCTCAGGCAGATCACCAACTACAAGCCCAAATCACCCCACTCCATGAACAATGTGCTTCTGGCAGACGAGCTAAATGAGTTCTACTGCCGCTTTGAAAGACAATGGAGCAGTCCTGAGACCATCCCCACAGCCCCACCAACAAGCCACAGACCATCAGCCCACCCTCCCCCAGCCCATCAGGGGCTCACACCTCTGGAGCACCCTCCATCAACTCAGCGACGCCCCTCGTCATCCTGGAGAGAGCAGTCAATAGGCTGTTTAAAAAGCAGAACCCGCAAAGCAGCGGGCCCGGACTCCGTCTCCCCCTCCACCCTGAAGCACTGTGCGGACCAGCTGTCTCCGGTGTTCACCGACATCTTCAACACCTCCCTGGAGACATGCCACGTTCCAGCCTGCTTCAAGGCCTCCACCATCATCCCGTCCCCAAAAAACCCAAGATCACAGGACTCAATGACTACAGGCCCATCGCCCTGACCTCTGTGGTCATGAAGTCCTTTGAACGCTTGGTCCTGTCACACCTCAAGACCATCACCGACCCACTCCTGGACCCCTGCAGTTCGCCTACAGAGCCAACAGGTCTGTAGACGATGCAGTCAACATGGCCCTTCACTACATCCTCCAGCATCTGGACTCCCGAGGAACCTCGCCAGGATCCTGTTTGTGGACTTCAGCTCTGCCTTCAATTCCATCATCCCGTCCCTGTTGCAGGACAAGCTCTCCCAGCTGCACGTGCCCGACTCCACCTGCAGGTGGATCACAGACTTCCTGACCGACAGGAAGCAGCACGTGAGGCTGGGGAAACACGTCTCAGGCTCCCGGACCACCAGCACGGGTTCCCCAAGGCTGTGTTCTCTCCCTCTGCTGTTCTCCCTGTACACCAACAGCTGCACCTCCAGTCACCAGTCCGTCAAGCTCCTAAAGTTCGCGGATGACACCACCCTCATTGGACTCATCTCTGGCGGGGACGAGACCGCCTACAGGTGGGAGACTGACCACCTGGTGACCTGGTGCAGCCAGAACAACCTGGAGCTCAACGCTCTGAAGACAGTGGAGATGGTTGTGGATTTCAGGAGGAATGCAGCCCCACCCGCCCTCTCATCCTGTGTGACTCCCCCGTCGACGCTGTGGAGTCCTACCGCTTCCTGGGCTCCATCATCTCCCAGGACCTCAAGTGGGAGCTGAACATCGGCTCCATCTCCAAGAAGGCCCAGCAGAGGATGTTCTTCCTGAGGCAGCTGAGGAAATTCAACCTGCCAGGGAAGATGATGGTACAGTTCTACACGGCCATCGTTGAGTCCATCATCTGCTCCTCCATCACCGTCTGGCACCCTGCAGCCACAGCCAAAGACAAGCGCAGGCTGCAGAGCATCATCCGCTCGGCCGAGAGGGTTATCGGCTGCAATCTGCCTTCCTCCAGGTCCTGTTCACTTCCAGGTCACTGAAGCGGGCCAGAAAGATTGTCGCCGACCCTCCCACCCTGGACACTCCTGTTCGAGTCCCTCCCCTCGCGAAGGAGGCTGCGGTCCATCATGACCACGACCTCCCGCCACACCAATAGCTTTTTCCCGACGGCGGTCGGGCTCATCAATGGACCCCGGGACTGACTGACTGTCACCCCCAGGACTACCACCTCTTCTTCCACCTTCCTCTCTCCTCCTTCTTCCCGCTCCTTCCTCTTCCTCCTCCTCCCTCTTCCTCCCACTCCTCCTCCCTCCTTGCGTTGATTGTTGTTTGTCATGTCCAAATGTTGCACCTTCCACCAAAAAAAATTCCTCGTTTGTTTGTGAAAACATTCATTCTTTGGCAATAAACCTGTTTCTGATTCTGATTCTGATGATGTCATCATTTAGTACATTATAGTCATTTAGAGTCAAACAGACCATAAAGCAGGGGACGCTTTAGGGGCGGGGCTACTAGGTGATTGACAGGTCACTAAAAACCCGGACACCGCCCAGTGTTCCAGGTGATCGTCTCGGGTCTCATCTGTGTGTCGACGGGACTTGAAGCAGCGATCCGAGTGAAATCAGTGTCAGCTCTGATCACACACACACGAGTGGGAGAAGATATTTTCAAAAACAATGAGCCAGGAGTGGAGTGGATGAATATCTTATAATTGAGGCTTCCTCCTCCAAGCCCCGTTTCAAGTGCTGCCTGCCGTCTGTCGTCGGCATGTTGAACAATCTGCTCCCCGAAAATCAAACGAGGAACCGACTGCAGCAGAGAAATCACAAAAGTTGAGACCGAGCACATCTTCCTACTTTGTTTGTTTCCCCGGTTGCACACATCGGTTGGAAGCTCGTGCCATCACTGCCTTTGCATAAAGGAGGGGGGAGTGTGTGTGTGTGTGTGTGTGTGTGTGGGGGGGGGGGGGTCCTGAGGGCCCGAGGAAGCTGGCATGGCGCTGACCACGCCGCCGTTTCTCCTCTGAAAGGAATGTCTGGTGTGGCATCAGTCACTGCTGGCATTCTGGAGACGGCCTGCCAGCCCCCTCATCATTGTGCCACCGCTGCACAACAACACACACACACACACACACACGCACACAATCGCGTCACACTCGGCTCCCACCCTGTGCACGGCGGTGATAGGCAGAGGACGAAGAGCGCCGCATCCTTATCGACGCCAATCCAGATGAACCTACAGACACGCTCCCCCGACGCCCCCGGACCGCCTGCCGCTGCACAGTTGGCCGCCGTTAGCCGTCTTTTAGCTACGGCGCAGTCCTAAGGCTAAGGGGAGGTGTGGGGGTGGGGTGCCACCGCCAAGGTGCTCCCCTGATTTGCCACGTTTCCCCGGGGCTGCGGGGGGGTGGGGACCTGAGGCTTCCTGGCCCATGGAGACATAAGCCCCGGCCTCCCTGGAGGCTCTCGGCCAACCCCAGACGCTTTGGCATGGGCCGAACCGCCCGGTGGGGGCCCGACGGGAGCCATCCGGGAGCCGTGGATGGCCATGATACGTTTCCACCGAGGGCCATTTTCAATCGTAGTGGAATTATTTTGTAGATGAATGAAAGGAATGTCGCTTTTCTTTCCCGACGGGGTCGGCCGAGCGGGAGCTGCTGCTTTAAGAGCGTGTGTTTAAGCTACATTCAATTCAGGGCTAAAAACTTCACATCAAAGCCACTGAAGGCCTTTCATCTCTCTCGTGTTGAGCTCCTCTCTACTGCGGGGTCGTTCACGTCTGTTACACAAAGTTATTATAATATAGGATACCGTGTATGAATAAGTTTTTATTCCGCATCGCTTTGAGTGTTTTACAGCAACATTTATTTAAAGTCGCGCGGATAAAGCCAACCGACATCCGTGTGGTTCAGCGTACCTGTTCACGAGGGGCATTCAAGGTGACTGCCGGGTGTTACAGTCAATACGGTCCCCTGTGCTGGAAGACAAAGTGGATATACTCTGTTGGTTCCAGCAGCTCAGACGTATCAGAGAACCAATACATTAATTAATCAATCAATCAATCTGTTATTTCAGACTCAAGGTCCAGATAATACAAAACATTAAAATAGAATAAAATACATACAAGTTAAATACATAGATGTGTTATAACTAGACAGCTGTACCAATGCCTCCACAGCTGGGTTCTGGTAGCCCGTAGTACTGAACTTTATATTTAATAAAACATGATGAGTCATCAACCCGCAAGATACATTTATACATAAGATTTCTTAAAACAGCTTTAAAAGTATTGACAGCTTAATTAATTCCATTGCATAAAAAAAAGAAAGAAAAGATGACAATTAATATTGAACAATCAATTCCTACTAAAATATCTTTATTGTAACATTATTTTAAAATAAGAAGAAAACTCATGAACTAAAATCACAACTCAAACAGCCAACGGTGTTTTTTTTAATTCGTGCTACCCGGTTAGCCGCTAGCTGCTCGGCTCGAGAACGCCACTCAGATATTATTAAAATTAAATTATTTGCTGCAGAATTAACAGAATTTGTGTAAATGCTTTCGCCTAATTGCTGTATCAATGTCTCCGCTCATTATCAGTGTTGTGAACCTTAAATAGTATCAATAATCTGTATTTTTTTATTGTTTCCAACATTTCATTAAGGCCATCATAAAAACGAATACATCTCTAAAGACGCCCTCCACTTAAAGGGTTAAAGGTTCAACGATGAAGGATTACGGTAATTTAAAATCTCGACGTGTTTTTATTTTTTTCATTCGCTCCGACTGCAGTTTGATGCTTTTGATTAATTTGGCCGGGAAACGTTTGTGAGCGAGACATATACTGCGATTCATCTGCAAAATAATCCAATCATTACCAACTAATGACACGGAGGGGGGAACATGACAAATAATGCGAGCCCAACATGCATCAGGGCCCCCCCGACCGACGCGGAGCATCGGAGGCCCCCCACCTGTCACCGCCACGCGGTAATTGCATCGCGGGCTCTCGCGCTCCCTCTTCTTCGCCGTCAGCTGCGGAGACAATGCTCGTCTTAATGAAGCCGTCTGACGAGGCGGCAATTACTGACTTCTGTCACTGTCACCGGGGGCAATCGGGGAGGAGGTGAGAGCGGGGGAGCGGGGGGGATATCTCACCCCTGAGGACTTGTCCTCGCCCGCTGCGTGTCGCGCTGGATGGCGGCTAAGATGTCGACAAGAAGGCAACCGGAGAGCGTCGAGCTGGATTAGAGGTTTCGCCGTTTCGAGCGATGCCGTACGAGCGCCGAGGAACGAAGCGATGCGTCGCCGGGGAGACGTCTCCGGGGTCCACGGACGCGATCCGGTGACGCCGCCGTGCGCCCTCGCAAATGAAGCGCCGCTTCCGTGTGTTAGTAAAAAAAAAACGCAAGACTTTTCAGAGATTATTTTTATTCTCTCGTTTCCTGTACCTTTACATTTACTCACATATTTTACCCTCGGGGTCAATTTGACCCCAGCAATTAAAACCTCCAGAAATGTATTAGAATTAATATTGTTTCCCAAGTTTAAGTGTGAGGTACTTTATGTTTGTTTGTTGACTACCTACATAGCCCTTTAAATATATAAAAAAGTTGATATTTCTTATATATTTGACACAGTGAAAAACAGCCTGGGGTCAAATTGACCCGAAAGAACACCGACATTAAACATTGAATGGGTTCAAATTGTCCCTAAAGGTAACAGGAGGGTTAAACGTTTAAAGGGCAGCGCGTTGGAGTCGAGGCGCGGTTATGTTGGACTTCTACACGTGTTTTACACATCGTGGGCGCTACCGCTCGCCCTGTGAACACAGTACGTCTTCTGGCTTCTTTCTAAAGTCTAAGAAAAAAAAAGTAAAACACAATGAGCTGGGCTGTTTTGTGTTTTTCAGATTAGCTTTGAGACGGTGAAAGCCTGCGTTGCTAACGGGACACGGAGTTTGAGACATAGGAACAGACAGGAAGGGTCTATTGAAAGCCTCTACTCTGTTGCATCATGGGAAATTATGGATCAAGAGCTTAACCTAAATTACAGACGAACAATTGGGATGTCACCGCCTTTTACTGCATTGATTTTGACCATTTTATAATCTTGTAAATCCTCCAAAATGCATAGAAGTGCAATAATAAACTGCTGGAGGATCCCTTTAACTCTGGTGGTAGCCAAGCATACGGCTTTGTTTTTTTCTTGCAATGGAGGTTAACGGACTCTTTTCTTCAGTCGAAAGTAGTTTGAGTGAAGCGTGTTCTTGAGATCCGTGGCGTTCTGCAGACTACCGAGGATACGGTTTCGGGACAGATATGCCGCTGTTGCATTTAGTTTTTTATTTAGATTTGTTCCAATGCTGTGCGCACCACAAATAAAATCCCATTCACCTAAATTGTATTGCTGTGACGGCTTAACGTTTGAGAGAGGAATCGTCTCTGTAAATTGGGGTAAACTGACCCTGAAACTCAACGCTCGCGATGCATTCAGGGTCAGCGCCGCGATGCATCGACGTGCATTGTTGTCTTCGGACCTCGTGATTGGTCCAGAGTGCTACATCTCGTTTTGTACCGGCGTGCATTAAATTGTTCTCCCGATTCTCGCACAGGTGCCACCTTAACTCACATCCTCGAACAATGAATTAAACTCGCCTCACCTGCTTGCGTCTTGTACTTGCACAGCAGCAGACATTAAGAACACAATTAGCCAGGTTTTGCGAAAGAATGTATGCAGAATTAGAAATCCCTCTGGTTGCAGCGGTATAAAAAAGACATGGTGGCTAAAAGGGAAATGTGCATAAGAGGCTTAAAGGCATTCCAATTCTTAATGGTGATGTGATGGGCGCACCAGTACAAAATGGCATTGCGGGCCTGGATAAATGGTTCAGTACAGATATAGCCTTGTTAAAAGATCCATGGAAAGGAAAACAACCGGAGTTTGGAATGCATTTGTTCATCAAGAGATGCTGTCAGTGTTCTTTGGAAAGGGCGGGTTCATTATTTTATCTTTGTGTGTGCGTGTGTTCGTGTCTACAGCTTCCTCGTGGCGTTCCTTGCGCATTTGAATCCAAACGTTCACGCTTTGCTCTCGGTTCATTTATCGTCGTGTCAAAATGTATTTGTACACTTCTTTTTGCTAACGGGGGAGTGGGCGATGCAAACCCTTAAAATGTTCTTCTATGGAGTTAATGGTGCTCTATGAAGTCAAGGTTAAGAGACATGTCTTTATATCTAATAATATATAGTAGGAGAAAACATCAATGTGATCAAAACCTTGGTATTTCTTCAACGACATTTAGCTGCTTAAAACCACTATATGAGTTTCTTCTGTCCTTGATTGTCGACACACATTAGAAGAGATTGGTTTGCCCTCAGCAACCTGTTATTAGGTGTACACCCAATAACAGCATTTTATAGACTAAAAGTCTTAATACTACGCTTCAGTGTTTGACTACTCACGCTATCTCTAAAAAAACAACACTATTCCTTTCACGCCGACCCAGGTGTGCCCTAGCGTCTACATAGGTTGCCATGGTTACGTCATGCCTACCTGGCCTGTATTGATCACGTGCGATACCGCGACATGGTTGTATCAATTAATGATTTTTTTTAAAGCACAAGTTAGGCTATGAATGCATGACATCACGTCACCACCCTGAAACTAGAGGCGGACCAGTGTTCCCGATTGTTAGCAACTTTATTGTTTTTTCCGAGAAGTTTTAAAATGTCGGATATTTTCTGACGTATTTCATGTCGTAGAACAAAACGATGAAGTCTCTTGAGCCTGTGTTAACTGTAGACGTCGTTTTGGCGCATGGAACAAAAAAACAACATTGACTTTGAGACGAGGCAACCGGAAGTGCAGCTGCTGACTCATCTCCAGGACGAGAAGGCTGATGCGTGCGGCTGATATTAATAATATTGGCGAAATGCTCCCAGACGTCTGCGTTACCTTTGACAGATTTATTTTCATCAGGGTGCGAAAGCCTCTGAAACAGCATTTGTAACCTGCAAACATGTACCTGTTAAACCCGACTGTATCCCCATCCTGGAGTCAGATACAGCAGGTTGTACATTCAGACAGGGGATATGGCCGGTTAATAAAGCGCGTTGAGCTGAACTCTTTTATTGGCAACGCAACTTTGAGGCTGATTTTTTTCGGTGTATACATGAAAAAGTGAGAACATGTCGTATTTAAACTAACAATGAGATTTCCAAAGCATACAGTAAACCTTAGAGACATATACAAGTGTACAAGAGAGACAATAGTTTGATTAAAAGAATAAACATTTATGTCTAATCAGTTAAGGTGCGTTCACTTGCAGCGCGAAAAATTCTGAAAAAGTATGAGAGCGTTTGCCGGCTTATATTTTGAGCGTCATTCTTTTAAAAGCATATTCATTATTTAAAACTCAGTGTGAATAAACAAATGAATATAACAAATTTCCATGAGTTTTCCAAAATTGTAGGGATTTTTTTTTTTCAAGACTTGGAAACCATTTTAAAATTCCATGACTTTTCCAGGTTTTCCATGACCCTACGAACCCTGCCTGTGTATGCAGTACGCTAGTTAGCTGGGCATGCTAACGTTTTAGCCAAGCCTTCTACTTTCACTTCTTTTGTTGTTGTTTTTCTTGTGGAGGAATCTAAAGCGTTACCGACCTGCCAAAAAGAACAAATTAAATGCGGTGATACAAAGATTGTCTGTATTTTTAAATGGCTGTTTTGGGTTTTTTTTAAACCATGGAAGGCCTCATTAGATCGACTTGGCATCGACCCCAGTGACAAATCAAGAGCCATATTACCTGCGGTGGTTGATCGCGACCCCTCGCTGCCCTCAGACACAGACGGGCCGTTGTTTGGAGCGCCGCTCGCCTTGGACGTCCGCCGCTCGACCGTCACTGAGTAATGAGCGCGCAATCAAATTCAGGGGAACGCCGAGAGGGTCACGGGAAGTTTAAACTATAACCGAATGTCCGAGATTCGGCGCATTTCTACAACTTCTCCCCTCGACTAAGTACTTCTGAGCAGCGAGGTATATTTTTCTGACAGAAATGGTTCATACGTGATGGTAAATTGAAATGACTGAGTTCAAAATCCCCCTGAAATATTAGTTTCTTTGGTCTCTCTCTCTCTCCCTCTCTCTCTCTCTCTCTCTCTCTGTCTGATTCATCTTTTACAAGTTAGTGAAAATGTCCCTGTTGCTTTCCACCTGGTTACAACTGACAGCCGTGGCTAAATCCCGCCCACACACATCTCGCACTAAATTACCAGTAATCAATCTGTTATTTGTTATCGCCTTCATCCCGATCCTCACGAGCTCCGGCGGTCGGCACTAAACTGTGATTGACAAACTACTGGAGTGGACCTGAAAACGCCGCTGCCCCGCACACATTACTCACGCATTAAACTCCGCCGCTCGCCGAGGTGTACGTTTAGTGTGTAATAGGCGCTATTAATAAAGCCGAGCCATGCGTGACTCGACTTCCTCTCACGGCTGACTCCTTAACCGGGGATTCAGTTGTGTGAGTTGGGATCAGTCTCATCACATTTGTTTAATTAAGCACGGCTAATAGACTCTTCCAGGAGATAGGGTGTCTCGCTGTGACAGCGCCGCTGCACCAGAGATGCATGTCGAACACGGGAGGGAGGCCCGGCAGCGCTCCCACGGCTCTGTGCGCGGCGGTTGACGACGTGACCACCCGCGACATCCAGCCTGACACGAACACGCTGGAGGTTAACCGCGGAAGGTTGCAGAGGCTGGAAAGGTCGGGTGATTTTCCGTTGCAGTGACGTGCATTAGATTCTTGCGGCGCCTCGCGGCCTCACGGACGCTTTTACTGCCTCGCGGACGCTCTTCCCGCCGGGCGGACGCTCTTCCTACCTCGTGGACGCTCTTCCCACCTCGTGGACGCTCTTCCCGCCTCGTGGACGCTCTTCCCGCCTCGTGGACGCTCTTCCTACCTCGTGGACGTTCTTCCCGCCTCGTGGACGTTCTTCCCGCCTCGTGGACGCTCATCCCGCCTCGTGGACGCTCATCCCGCCTCGTGGACGCTCTTCCCGCCTCGTGGATGCTCTTCCCCCCTCGTGAACACTCTTCCCGCCTCGTGGACGCTCTTCCCGCCTCGTGGACCCTCTTCCCGCCTCGTGGACGCTCTTCCCCCCTCGCGAACACTCTTCCCGCCTCGTGGACGTTCTTCCCGCCTCGTGGACGTTCTTCCCGCCTCGTGGACGTTCTTCCCGCCTCGTGGACGCTCATCCCGCCTCGTGGACGCTCATCCCGCCTCGTGGACGCTCTTCCCACCTCGTGGACGTTCTTCCCGCCTCGTGGATGCTCTTCCCCCCTCGTGAACACTCTTCCCGCCTCGTGGACGCTCTTCCCGCCTCGTGGACCCTCTTCCCGCCTCGTGGACGCTCTTCCCCCCTCGCGAACACTCTTCCCGCCTCGTGGACGCTCTTCCCGCCTCGTGGACCCTCTTCCCGCCTCGTGGACGCTCTTCCCCCCTCGCGAACACTCTTCCCGCCTCGTGGACGCTCTTCCTACCTCGTGGAAGCTCTTCCCGCCTCGTGGACGCTCTTCCCGCCTCGTGGCCGCTCTTCCCGCCTCGCGAATACTCTTCCCGCCTCGTGGACGCTCTTCCTACCTCGTGGACGCTCTTCCCGCCTCGTGGACACTCTTCCCGCCTCGTGGACGCTCTTCCTAACTTATGGACGCTCTTCCCGCCTCGTGGACACTCTTCCCGCCTCGTGGACACTCTTCCTACCTCGTGGACGCTCTTCCTACCTCGTGGACACTCTTCCCGCCTCGTGGACGCTCTTCCTAACTTATGGACGCTCTCCCCACCTCGTGGACGTTCTTCCCGCCTCGTGGACACTCTTCCTACCTCGTGGACGCTCTTCCTACCTTGTGGACGCTCCTCCCGCCTCGTGGACGCTCTTCCTAACTTATGCACGCTCTTCCCGCCTCGTGGACGCTCTTCCCGCCTCGTGGACGCTCTTCCTACCTCGTGGACGCTCTTCCTAACTTATGGACGCTCTTCCCGCCTCGTGGACGCTCTTCCCGCCTCGTGGATGCTCTTCCCGCCTTGTGGACGCTCTTCCCGCCTCGTGGACGCTCATCCCGCCTCGTGGACGCTCTTCCCCCCTCGCGAACACTCTTCCCGCCTCGTGGACGTTCTTCCCGCCTCGTGGACGCTCTTCCCGCCTCGTGGACCCTCTTCCCGCCTCGTGGACGTTCTTCCCGCCTCGTGGACGTTCTTCCCGCCTCGTGGACGCTCATCCCGCCTCGTGGACGCTCTTCCTACCTCGTGGACGCTCTTCCTGCCTCGTGGACGCTCTTCCTGCCTCGCGAACACTCTTCCCGCCTCGTGGACGTTCTTCCCGCCTCGTGGACGCTCTTCCCGCCTCGTGGACGCTCATCCCGCCTCGTGGACGCTCTTCCTGCCTCGTGGACGCTCTTCCCGCCTCCTGGACGCTCTTCCTGCCTCGTGGACGCTCTTCCTACCTCGTGGAAGTTCTTCCCACCTCGTGGACGCTCTTCCCGCCTCGTGGACGCTCTTCCCGCCTCGTGGAAGCTCTTCCCGCCTCGTGGACGCTCTTCCCGCCTCCTGGACGCTCTTCCTGCCTCGTGGACGCTCTTCCTACCTCGTGGAAGTTCTTCCCACCTCGTGGACGCTCTTCCCGCCTCGTGGACGCTCTTCCCGCCTCGTGGAAGCTCTTCCCGCCTCGTGGACGCTCTTCCCGCCTCGTGGACGCTCTTCTCGCCTCGTGGACGCTCTTCCCGCCTCGCGAACACTCTTCCCCCCTCGTGGACGCTCTTCCCCCCTCGCGAACGCTCTTCCCGCCTCGTGGACGCTCTTCCCGCCTCGTGGAAGCTCTTCCCGCCTCGTGGACCCTCTTCCCGCCTCGTGGACGCTCTTCCCGCCTCGTGGACACTCTTCCTACCTCGTGGAAGCTCTTCCCGCCTCGTGGACGCTCTTCCTGCCTCGTGGACGCTCTTCCTACCTCGTGGAAGCTCTTCCCGCCTCGTGGACCCTCTTCCCGCCTCGTGGACGCTCTTCCCCCCTCGCGAACACTCTTCCCGCCTCGTGGACGCTACAGAGCATCCGAGACTCGAAACGTCTCTCGCATGCAGGGAGCATCGCGTTTAAAGTAAATAATCTGTGCGCATAAAAGGAAACGTCTGCTTTTAACGGTTGGACATATTGTCACTTCACGAACCCCTTCAGCTTAGTGGTTCTCAACACCTGTTGTCTGGTCGCTCCCCTTTTATGTTTTAGCCGAAGCAGTTTGGTTCGGAAATAAACTTCAGACGCGTGACGTCAGCTGAGGCGTCGGAGTAATCCTTGATATCATTATTCATCTGAGACGTCCCGCAGAATGAGCCAATGGAGACCAGTCCCTTCCAATTTAATTTGAGGGACTGCCGTCGATACATAACTTTTTTTATATTCGACCAAACTCCGGTACGCTTCAGGGATGATCCCGCCTGAGCTTTATAGTCCCAATGTACGGATCTGATTGACAGGTTGATCTCTGGGAGCTTTCAGGAAACACCTGAAGAAGGAAACCGGCAGCCTTTCCTCTCCCGGAGTCCTCCGTCACATCTGGGTGGTGGATGCGCTCCACATGCCGTAGTGTGCTAAGTGACTCTGAAGCTGCCTCCGCTGACGGGAGAGTTCACACCAGACAGTAATTACGCTCCTGGGCGTTTAAAAAAAAATTATTCTTCTCTTTCGCCCGAGCTGACTGACACCCCATTAACATCTGGAGGCGCCACCGCGGGTCAGCTCGCATCGTTTCCGATTGGCTCTCGTCTCTCCTCGGAGCAAACGAGGATTAATAGCGTTTTGAGTACGTCTGTACTCAAAGGGTAGAGTAGCGAGGAGGGAAATGACCGAGAAATCCACTCTTTTAATTTTTATTTCTTTGCTGAGGTGATCAGAGAGGGGGGGTGGGGGGGGCCGTAGTTAGCCCCGGATAAAGCCAGGAGACGAGTGTTAGTCTCCTCGGGAATCCTTGTTAATCTTTAAAAGGTTAGCAATTATATAAAAGAGCTACTGAAGAAAGTTGCAAAGGCTAACCGCAAAACCAGAGCAGGGGAAGGGGGGGGGGGGGGGAGAATTAAAGAAAAGTGGCTGAGCATTCCAGATTTAGACGAGACGTCTGTCTTTTAGCTCTCGGGCATCTTTCTGAGACAAATTACTTTCAGTAGTCAATAGCCTGTAATTAAAATATACCCACTTGATGGAGAGGCAACAGTGTCTCTCTATTTAGTTATGGGTTGGAAAGATTAATTCTGGGGTGTACAACCCTTGTAATTTTCCAAGTGCTGTTTATTGTTTTCAGAGAAAAAGGAAAAAAGTGTCGACGATTTGAAACGTCTCCGCTCAAGGTCTGCTTTGATTTGTTTTCGCTTCACACACACATTTTATCTGTGTGTGTGTGTGTGTGTGTGCCCTCTCTGCCACAGCGACATAGATGCACATTATCAATTTTGCATTAGCGTTTTGGAACGCGTCCACAGCTCCCAAACACGCTAATAATCATCTCTTCGTTTTGAATGCGGGGGATCAGAGTTCGCCTTTTTTTTAAAGTCGAGATGATTTTTAAATATCGTCACGAGCAGCTTGTAAGAACCCAAACGTGTGAAAGGTGTGTTATGCATAGAGAGAGAGGTGGCGGGATCATCATTAGCTGCCCTCTCCTCTCCTCTCACTCCTCAGCTCTTTTTAAGATGAGACTCACCGGTCCCCCTTGTGGTCGAGGCGACAACTGCAGCACGTGCATGCAAAAGGGGGGGGGGGCTCTCGGAGGCAGCAACATGAAATGTTGAATAAAACACAGGCTGCACTGAAATCACCAGCTGTTGTCCGTAATGATGAAAACATCCCCCAAAAAAACTTAGCATGAATTTATAATGATGCAGAAAGCACATTTGAATCTCTTTTACTGGAACTTTTCGATTCCCATTCGATCTCCCGGGAGACCGCCCGGTGTGTGAATCGTATGCCGAGTGTGTGTGTGTGTGTTTCTTCTTCTCACTCTTCTTTCCATTTTTCCTTATATTTAAAAATGCAGATCATAATGATGAAACTTTTGTGGCGTCCCGGAAAAAGCACAACAAATTAACTTTTTTCTGAGAAGTATTTGTATAGTTCAGGATGAAGGCTCCTGCGTGTCTTCATCTTTCATCCGCTCTCCCCCTCCATGCTTCTTTTAACCCCCCTCCCTCACACACACACACACACACACACTAATTCTATTTTCAATGGGATGTGTAAATTAAGTGTAAATGCAAATGGTTCAGTGTGTTATTTATGCTAAACCCGGCGCGAGAAGCACATTCGCATTGTGAGTAAACAGCTGCATTACCTGTGGGCTCCTGCACACCTGCTAGAGCAGAGCAGTTAGCCTGTGTGCAGATGCAAACTGTCAATCATGTTCACACACACACACACACACACACACATGACAAATGAGCATATATATGTGCAAGGGCGTGCGCAAATGCCTAAAAGAAAACACACACACACACATGACACAAATCAACGCACACACTCACCATATAGGCTCATATTTAAATATATGTGTGTGTGTGTGTGTGTGTACATGTGTAGGAGCCGCTCACACATGATCAAATCTGACAGGAAATACTCACTCGTGCATGGAGCTTTTTCCTTTTTCTTCCTTTTTTTTAATGATTTGATTGTTTTACATACACATATAGAGACATATGGAGGTTAAATTGAGACACGTCCCTCATTCGTGTAATATCTTCTACATTAAGACTGAATTTAATGGACCCCTCTGTGGAATTTGACTATTTTTTTCCCCCTTCTGATATCAGACTTTTGCACTTTGCATACACGGCGTTCACATAGTTACAGATGGGAATCAATGGGGACATCTGGAATGCATTCAGACAGTGTGAGGGCGAAAATAAAAGCTGTTTTTCTTGTTCTTCCGTTATCTGTCACCGTCCTCTGAGCCTCGGCTGGTTCTGCTCCGGGCTGTGTTTTTAAAAAGATGTCCAAGAAAAGAAAAGGGGGAAAAAAAGAAAAAAAAATCGTAATTATTCTGCTGTTCCTGTGGAATTTTTGTAACACAAATTTGCATTCCTAAAGCGTGGATTTCTAAAAATGTTTTTATTTAGGGTGTGTGGTGGGGGGTTTAAGGGTATAGGTGCATGGGAGGATTTGTGTGTGTGTGTGTGTGTGTGTGTGTGTGTGTGTGTGTGTGTGTGTGTGTGTGTGAGATAAACTCAGTTCCACACAAAAAAGCAGGTCTGGTTCAATAATGATGCTTACAAAAAAATATATAAATATATATTCTATATAGATATATATATATTTAGTAAGTATCATATATATATATATATATTCGCCCCTAAAAAGTCCTAATTATGATTATTTCTCACTAAAAGCTTTCTTTAAATTGGAGAACTTAATGTGTGTGTGTGTGTGTGTGTGGTGGTGGGGGGTCTTTCGGCTTAAACACACACACACACACACACAGAACAGACTGCAGTATTAGTCTATCGCTCATTGTTTAAAACTTCAATTATTCTTGTAAAAACTTTTCCTTTCTATTATTATGACACCGTACACACGGCTGTGTCGAAGAAGTGGGCGCGTGCGGGGGAGACACTCCGCACCGGAGCGGCGCGCGCGGCTTCATATTCCGCTCAGGTGCGTGAGCGCGCGCGCGCGGAGCGGTTTCTGGCACGTTGCCCTCCGCTGTTTAAAACAAGACTTTTCATTGACTCCATAGACGGAACGGAACGCACGGCGGCGCGCGCAACCCCACCCCCACACACACACACCACCACCACCCTCCTTCTCCTTCTTCTTCTTCTTGACATGCAAACATGTGGCGTGTAAATATGAAAATGAATGAGTGTGAGATCTCTCCTGGCACTGGCTCCCCCCCCTCTCTCTCCCCCCTCCCTCCGTGTCCCCGGAGAGCGGCGCGTCGGAGAGGAGCGGCTGTAAAAACCAAAGTGGGGCAATGAGACAAGCTGCGCCACAGCTGGCAAATCATCGATTCGAGCATCGGCGCCGCGGAGGGGGGCGGAGCCTGTTGGGTTCTTACCTGCCGCCCTCTTCTCCTCACATGCCGCTGCTCTCCTCTCCTCTCCGCTACTTCACCTCCGCCGCCCGCAGCGCACGGTTGCTCACATTCTCTCTCTCTGCGCTCCCCAAGCCGCCCGCGTGCGCTTCTTCTTCTATTTCTTCTTCTTCTTCTTTTTCTTTCCCCGCCCCACCACCCCCCCCCCCCACAAAAAAACTTCCACCTCCGCTCGTGCGGTTTCTGCAAAACGACTCTCTCTCTTTCTCTACCCCCCCCTCCTCCTCCTCCTCCTCACCCAAACTCTTCATCCACGGGACTTTTGACTTTTTGAGAGAAAAAAGAAAGAAAGAGAAGAAGTGTTTCCTCCTCCGCACAGCGGCACTATTTGTATTTTGTATTTTTCTTCTTCTTCCTCTTCTTCTTTTCTTCGTCGTGGAGCAGAGAGACAAGAGGTCGCTGAACTTTGGATGGAAAACAAGAGGTCGGGCGACTGCTGACTTTAAAGGTACGGCGTGCGTGTGTGCGTGCGTGTGTGTGTGTGTTCGTTCATTGCATCGCGTGCGCGCGCGCGTGTGTTTTTCAATGCGTCTCCGTTTGGATTCAGATGAACGAGTCGCTTCTAAATGAATTAAAAAACATTTACGGGTCCATCCTTGCACACACACACACACACAAAATAAATAAATATATAAATATATATAATCACTTGAACAGCGAGCAGACCAAAAGCGGCAGCTATATAATATTTTAATATGTATAAAGATAACAAAATAACACCGACTCTCATGGTAAATATAAAAGCATTTTTAGAACTTTTTTTTGTTGCATTGAATTTAGTTTTTTGGGGGGTTGCCATCTAATTTTAAACGTGCAGAACCCCCCGTGTCGGTTCTGCACCGGTGAGCAAAGCACTCGTGATGTTCTCATCCATCTCCTCTAATTCATTTAACAACTTATTCCCGCGCGCGCGCGCAGCGCAGGAGCAATAAGTGATGCTGCTGCTGACCCCGCTGCCTTCAGTGGGGAACTAAGTCATTATGTCTGATCATCTGGACTTTTATATATATTTTTTAACACAATATATATATATATATTTATTTTGGAATGAAGTGTGTGTTGACAGCTGAAATGCTGAATCTATTGCAGCCCAAGTGCCCATCTTCTTTTTACTTCTTTTTATTAGGCCATTAGAGCCACTTCATTTACTCTCACTATTTAATTTACGTGGCATGCTGCTTCAACACTTTCACTGCTGTATATATATATATATATATATATATATATATATATATATATATATATGTGTGTGTGTGTGTGTGTATGGCGTCAAGCACTTTGCGTAACATCTCACGAAGAAAAAGCCCCAGGCGTTAAGGTACAACAAAATAAATAATAATAATACAATTTTTTAAAAAAGGTGTGACTCTTGGAGGAAACAAAGAGTTAAAGAATGTGTTGCTCTTCTCTCCGCGTGACTTGGTGTGAGGCAGGTGATGATAGAGGAGGCGCAGTCTGGTCCGCCTTGTGGCTTTTGTCACACTGCTGATAAAGTCGTTTCAGGTACAACCAGACCTGCGCGTGTGTGTGTGTGTGTGTGAGTGTGTGTGTGTGTGTGAGTGTGTGAGTGTGAGAGAGCAGTTATGAGAATATTACTGCGTGGGCTCTGATGTTCTGTGGTTTACGGGTTTTTAAAGGCTTCACTTTCTACTCCTTTAGAAAAATAGCTGACATTTCACCCACCAGTCACTCTGATAATTATACACATATTTATATATATATATATATATATATATGTAGACCAGAGTTTATATTGTAGGTTTAATCTGTCATGGAGAATACACATTTGCTAATTCCAATTCTGCCATGATGCTGTACAGAAGAAGAAGAAGAAGAAGAAATAAATCTCAATAATCTAGAAGTTTCACATGAATTCAAGAGACTCGATCAGAATATTAAAGGACAACCGTCCCCAAATAATCTGTCATCCGGCCGCGGGGCTCGCGTGCGATCTCGAGGTCGAGCATGGCAGCTCTGCGTTGGGGGTGGGTGGGGTGGGGGGTGCACGATGAACCAGGTTACTGCTCGTCTTCCTCCCTTTCTGATGGTTGTGTGTGTGGCGGTTGAAGGTGTTGCGGTGGATCCGCTCCGTCCTTTGACTCGCAGCCTTTTCCTGTCTGCCGCCGCCGAGCACTTGTTCTCGTAAGAAGGCGAACGCCTCAACGGCGAGCTAGAAAGAAAACCGTCGTCGCAGAGACTTCTTCTTCTTCTTCTTGTTTATCAGTTTGTAGTCGTTTAAAAAAAATAAAAAAGTGTCACGAGAGAAGGTGCCCCGAAGCCTCCCGCCGTCGGCCTGTTTGCCGTCGATGCCTCGGCATGAACTCGTTTGTGAATCGGTGTGTGAGGACGGCGGCAGCGGCAGGTCACACACACACACACACACACACACACACACACACACACACCTAAACATCTGTCGCAGCTTATTAGTGTGTAATTAATTCATTTGAATGTTTACGCTTCTTACAATACCAGGACGAGATATCCACGCCTCTACCTTTCTTCTTCTTCTTCTTCTTCTAACTTGTAGGTTTTAACCTCATTGCACTCTGCCCCCCCCCCCCGTTCCCTTTCTCTGAGCTCATTTGAGTTATTTCATAACTTTTAACTACAGTTGAAACCAGCGCTCGCCGTCGTGAAGTCGTGAACCTGCTGCGGGGGAAAGAAGGGCCGCGAGCTCGGAGGCTCCTCTCGCCTCCTGTTGACGCTCAGCCGGTCGTCCCTTCAGGTCGGCGGCGTGGAAACTGTACCACGGGGGGGGGGGGGTCAAACCTTCAGTGGGCTGCGTGTTCGGGGCCCTCAGGTTAACGAGCAGGTTGTCGGATGAGGGCGGGAGGGATGGGGGCAACAAAGTTTGCCCCGTGACCCCCCCAGAGACCAATTAGCCTGGGCCACGGGGGGAGGGAGGGGGGGGGGAAGTCTTTTGTTGTTTCCTCGTGCTATTCTCATGATATCCAGGAGAGCTTCGTCACTCGCGTTTCAAATTTAAATTACCCGGCGTCGACACTTTTAAACACATTGGGGTTTTTTCATGCTGTCTTTTTAAAAGGGTTTAAAGGAAGAGAAACATGTTCAGAAAAAGTGTTAAAAAAAATATGATTCGCCGGGAGTTCGCCGTCTTTTCTTCCCGGCCGATATCTGGCCTAAGACCATTAATCGTCTTTCTTTACCACCTCGATAATTATCTCTGGAGCAGAAATAACAGCTCAGCAAACAGTGAAATTATACCTGCGCCGGGGAGCAGAGTAAATACCTGTTTAGCTGCCAGCAAATGTATTTATTAGACTGTCGCCAGTAAATAAGAGGCCTGTCTCGTTTTTTAATGTGTGGCTCTTCGGGGATTCCGCCCCTCCGCCAAAAAAAAAAAGAAACACACCCGCCCACCTCTCTGCCTCCTCGCTAGAGCTCTGTTGTGATTGCTAATAGAGGAGAGAGATAACAATGATTCCCAGCACTTCTTTTTTTTTTTCGGGTGACGTGTTGCAACTGGTTTTTGGAAAATAAATAAATGGTTCGGTGTGTTTCAATAAGGACGGCTGCATTCCAGGGCACACACACACACACACACACAACAAAAAGGTGTTGCAGACATACCACCCTGGGTGAGAGAGCTGTGTGTGTGATACGGGAGTTACAGCCCATTCAGTCATTATCTGGAAAGTTCTTTATGAAGGTGGTGGGGGGGGGGGGGGGGACGTTGTCCCGGCATGCTCGAGACGGCATTTATTCTGGCGCATGCTTCTGCATACCGTGGATCCAGATTCCTCGGCTTAGCGATGAAGGCGCCAAATTGTTTTTTTAAATTTTCGAGGTCCTGACAACCAGCCGCTCGGCGTGTTGGCGACCGGGAGAGGAAACGTCGTGTGTTGTCACGCTTTTTTATCTTCGTCTTCTTCTTCACGAGATGACGTCCCTCCCTGTGTTCCACTCTTTTTTTTTCTCCACTCTTTATTTCTTCTCGTTATTTGGCGCTTCATTCAGACGCATCGTAAGTTTTCCCCATTTTTAAAATCGCATTATTACATTTCTCATCTTTATTTTTTTTGTTTTATGGGGGGGTGGACCCCACGACTACAACAACAACAACAACAAAACAACAACTCATTGTCTTTTTTATTCCTTGTCTTCTTCCGATCTGTGGAGTTTTTTTTTTTCTGAGTCCTTTGTTCGGAGAGACGGGAAATAGGAGGAAAAAAAGCGAGCGATTTAGAGGAAAGCGCATCCCGCTAAGATCAGGTTGTTAATACCCACCCACACACTGCACTCCCAACAGATACTGCATTCTCTGTCCGTGTCTCACACACACACACACACACACACACACACCCTTCCTCGCCTTATCGGCGGTGTTGTTCGTCAGAGGACGAGATGACGCTTCCTTTGACGAGGGATTAAATATGCTGAAGAAAAGAAGAAAAAAACGTAAATAAAGAAGAGCCGCGTCCTGAAGTCTGCACCTCTCATTCAATACTTCTGCCTGAGCCTCCGTATTAAGAGCCCCCCCTCCTCCTCCTCCTCCATCCCACCGCTCCTCCTCGCCCGCTGAGGGGAGAGTAACACCGTCACCGGCCTCCCGTCTCCTTCTCACACTCCCGTAGAACTCGCCACGAGGCCGCGGGGCCGCCGTGCCCTTCACGAGCGGGACCAGGCGACCTCTCACCTCCTCCTCCTCCTCCTCTTCCTCCTCCTCTCACCGCCAGAGATCCACCTTCTCTCTCTCTCTCCCTGCGTTGTTTAGTCGTTGAGTCTAATTGTTTGTGTCGGGTGATGATTCGGAGTCCGGCGGGCGCCGACAGAAAAGGGATTTATTTAAATAAATAAATGAAAAGAGAACCTGCTTCTGTCGCCCCGGTGATTGTACCCGGTGACTGATTGGTTTTATAATTTGATAAAGAGACAGAGAGGGAGAGAGAGGGAGGGAGAGAGAGAGGGAGGATGAAAGAGAGAACGACCCGGCTTTGCGTCGATCACGGCCGACTGCAGCGCCGAGGCTTCGGCGGAGGCCTCCGTCGCCACGGCGCCGGACGGATGCGCAGCGTCTAGCACACACACACACACACACACACAGTGTATATAATGTGTGTGTGTGTGTGGGGGGGGGGGGGTTACGGTGTGAGGCGGCGTGAAGGCCTTCCTGTCAGCAGACCACTCGGCTTCTATTCCTGTCGACTTAATGCGATTATAAAAACAATTAAACACTTAGGAGTCGACACTGAGTTCATTACAGCCCCCCCCCCCCCCCCATCTCCCACCCAGAAAAATGCATAAATCCCCTTACTTGGCGAGTAATTGAACGCCCCGTCGGCTGCGAGCGGCTGATGGGGAACAGGGAACTCGTTCGATTCGCTCGCCCAGGAATATTTAGTAGATCTGCGTGTGCGCTTGTACCTCGGAACGACCGATTCGGGGGGGGGGGAGGGGGGTTTAACGGACCGCCTCGACCCCTGAACTCCGCGCGGCGGCTTTTTGTGCAACAAGTCGCGCAGGAAGAAACTCCAGAGAGAGGAAAGAGTTCCTGAGAGACTTCGGGGGGGGGAGTCGATGGATGAGATGGTTGTTGTTATTGTTGTTGTTGTTGTGGGAAACCATTTAGTCTTCCTGTCACACATCCTGAAACTCTTCTCGCCACACGGTGACCGGCGAGATGCCGACGCAGGCGAAGGCGTCGGGGTCCGTTCAGTCTCAACGGAAGAAGAGGCGCTTTGACCCTTTGACTCTTTGACTCCGCCTCCTCGCTCGTCGGCGTCTTCGCACGCCTTCTGCCGTCCTCTTCCTCGGTTCTCCCACGCCGACGCCGGCGTGTTTCGACACGCTCCCAGGCGCATTATTAAATATCCTTCTGCAGCCTCTAATAATGCCATTATGTTGACGTGTGTGTGTGTGTGTGTGGGAGAAGAGCTCAACCGCCTGCTCAGACTAATTTGTATTAGTAATCCAAATAATCCCATTAATGCCTATTAGAGGAATCACAAGTGGCGAGCCTCGAGACGCGGCGGAGCCCCGACGCGCCGCACGGAGAAGACCCTTCGCAGCCAATCATAACGCCCCCCCCCCCCCCTCTCCCCCTCAGGTGTGATGATCACCGGTGTCCGAAAGAGATTTTTTTTAAAGCACCATGACACGGGCGTACCTGTGGTACAGCGGCGGTGCGACGCCATGACTCCTCACTTTTAGGTGTCTTTGTTTTGCGACTTCCTCGTGTGTGTGTGTGTGTGTGTGTGTGTCCCGATGTTTCCTGCACACATGTAGCCAACAGGCTCCGTCTCCCCCGAACAACCCAAAGCCTCGTAGAAACCCGCCTCCATGAACCCGGACGACGACGACGACGCGCGGCTCGTTTTTTGTTTGTTTTATAAACCGTCTTTCTGTGTTTAGAGGACACACCAAAAAAAAAAAAGGAATGCATTTCTCCTCCCTCTCTTTTCTGTGCGATACAAAATGCTATATGTTAATTGATAATCAGCGGTGTTGATTCAGCGGTGCATTCAGTGCAAATCTGTGCCCTTCTGGATGTCAGAGGGTTTTTCGCAGCCTCGCCGGTGCCAACCTATCTGGCAGCGGCGGCACCTGTTGGCGCTGCCAAGGCCTGGCGGGGTTATCGATGCTCTCCGATGGCGCCCGGCAATCACGCTTTGGAAAATGACTGCGGCTGCTTGCGTCACGCCAGAGAGGAAAAAAAGAGCTTTTTTTTGTTTGTTGCCGCGACAGTGGCTCGCTGTTCACCGGCGCTCCCGTGCCGCAGCTTTTTTTTGTTGTTGGGGTGTTGTCGCGACCGCGGCCAAGGAAGAAAAAAAAAAAAAAGAGAGGCGCGTGAGCCGCGGAGAACATCGTGTAAAACACGTCGACGTGTTGAATGCTGCGCAGGTGTGTGTGTGTGTGTGTGTGTGTGTGCGCATCATATCTATCTGTAGGATCAATGTCACCGTGTATCGCAGTGTCCCTGAACACAACACATCTGAGATGCTGCACCTTTTCTTTTTTTTTGGAGACAAAATATTCAATACACCAATAAAATAAAATATATAGATCTTTAAAAATATTCCTCCTCGTCCTCTGCGCGTGAGACGGCGACTTCGCCGGGATTCATTCACGACTTTTTACTTTCGTTTGGTCACGTTAAAAAAAAATTTTAAAAAAATGATATCCCCAAAGCTGAACGATACCTCACGTCAGGATGAATCTCTGGGAATACGGTAATTACTCTCAGTCGGGGTCCTTTTTTTAATCCTCCACACACACACACACACACACACACACACACACACACACACACACACACATTTAACCACGCGGCACACGCAGCTGTGTTTAGCACTCGGTGTCGGTTGAAACCACGAGAACGGTTGAGATGAGAATCGATCTCCTCAGACGCGTCGCTGGCCTCAACTCCTCCGCTTCCTGTTCCACCTTTTTGTTTCACACACAGGCCTGGGACCTGTTTCAGAAAGCGGCGCCCCCTCGGCACACGGCGTCGGCAGCACGAGACGTCGTTCCACGAGACGTCGTTCCACCTCAGTTCCGAGAGGCGTGTTTTTTAAATTTACGTTTAAAAAAGCTTCTGCGGTGACGACTTAATGAGGCCTTTTTCTTCTTTTTCGGGGGGGGGGGGGGGGACGACGACAATGACCGGCCTGATGGGAGTGTAGTAACGCCAGTGTTCAGTACACCGTCGCTCCGACACGCGTTTGGGCTCTTTGATGAGTTCTCACTCTGTTATTCTGTAGTAGTAACTAAGTATAAACAACTATATTATATGCAGAGATAAACAACCAAATCTTAAATGTTCAAATAACGTGGGAATTGTCAGCTTCGGCCCTTCAAGTTCAGGTTTCGGCTGCGTTTTTTGTCGTCGTATTTTAAAAACACACTACCGTTCAAAAGTTTGGGGTCACTTAGAAATGTCTTTATTTTTCAAAGAAAAGCACTGTTTTTTCAATAAACATCACATTAATCAAAAATACCCTCTCTACATTGTTAATGTGGTAAATGACTATTCTAGGTGGAAACGTCTGGTTTCTAATGAAATATCTCCATCGGTGTATAGAGGCCCATTTCCATCAACGATCACTCCAGTGTTCTAATGGTACATTGTGTTTGCTAATCGCCTTAGAAGACTAATGTCTGATTAGAAAACCCTTGTGCAATTATGTTAGCACAGCTGAAAACAGTTATGCTGGTGATATAAGCTATACAATTGGCCTTCCTTTGAGCTTGAAGTTTGAAGAACAAAATGAATACTTCAAATATTAATCATTATTTCTAACCTTGTCAATGTCTTGACTATATTTTCGATTCAATTTTCAATTCATTTGAAAAATAAAAGTGAGTTTTCATGGAAGACATGAAATTGTCTGGATGACCTCAAACTTTTGAACGGTAGTGTATATATATATTTTCTTTTCAAAGACGTTTTCCTCTCGAGATTCTTCCGTACATCTGAATGATTTTCTCTTCGCATTCATGTCCGTGGTGTTTTTTTTGTTTTTGTAAATGTTTTTGTATGCAACCTGACGGCGGCCTGCAGTGACGTTTGTTGCTTTGTGCGTGAGACGAGGAACCAATCACACACACAGACACGATTTATTAGTAAGCAGTGTTATGTGGCGCCTTATGGTGCACACACACACACACACACACACACACTTCCTGTTTTTTTTACGTTGGTTTCCTGTTTCTGTTCTTGCAACAACCGGGACAGACGGGCCTGTTGACTTCTGGTCGGGGGGGGGGGGGTCACGTCGCCCCCCTCGCTCGGGTCGATGCCTCCAAGGCAGCAGCTCGGTGTCCGGCCTGTGGCTCGCCCGACAATGTGACACTTATTTTGGTTTGGCGTGCGTCTTGTTGCCTTTTCATGCTATTTATATATCTGTGCATTTCCAGCACGTTTAAAAAATAATTAAAAACACACACACACACACACATAAAGGAACATTTCCTCCGTGGTCTCGGCCATGAACTTTGCCTCACGTGCTCACCTCTCAAAACCCCAAAGATGGAAATACATCTACATCTCAGCATCGGTGCATTCATTGTCACTCGTGTGTGTGTGTGTGTGTGTGTGTGTGTGTGTGTGTGTGTCCACCGGATACCAGTCTTACCAGATACCAGACTTAGCTGGTGAAGTCACCTGAAGGTCAAGCACAGACGGCATGTCAGGTCCTTTATTGACAATAGCAACACAGATTACTGCGTGTGATTATTTTCGCCGTGTGCACGAGGGCGATGGGGGGGGGGGGGGGTCACGGGGGGTAAGAAGACATGACAGTTGCGTCAGCACGAGAGAGAGAGAGAAAGAGAGTGAGAGAAACTTCCAGCGCGCTGTTGTTTGATGGTGTCGCTCTCTTAAAACGTCCCTCCTTCCCTCCTTTCCTCCTTCCCTCTTTTCAGTCCAGCTCTGGTTCTGTTGTCACAACAGAGGTTACAGCTCGTGTTAATATTTTGGTGCGATCCAGTTTTGACATCACGGGGGGGGGTTTGAGAGGTGGGACACGTCGGCCATCTTTGCTTTTTATTGACAAGAACTATGAGGTAACGGATGAATAATCACACTCTGTTATTCTGTAGTAGTAACTAAGTATAAACACACATATTATATGCAAATAAAGAGAGATAAACACCCTTTTTGTATAATACCGTGTCACTATATAGGGATTTGATCATATTTACAACGCAATAACTTGACATTAACGTAGCTCTCTGCCTTTAGTGCAGAAGAAGAGAGCGGACCATTTTTTAAGTCTCTGATATATTTAAAAGTGTAGATTATTGCCATGATGTGGTCTTGTATTAGTTTAATATATAAGTTAATACCTATTCAAATGTATTAATATTCTTTTTTGAATTATATAGTAGAAATAAGACAATTTATAAAGATATTTCTGAGCAAATATCACAAGGAGTAAGTCTAACAAACTATAAAAATTTTTTTTTTAAAGTCGAGATATATTCCATGCACATGCAAAACAAAAAATATTTGTTATTAATGTTCTAAAAGTTATTGGAGGTTTTGGTGTTTGCATTTTAAAGGTTCCATTTAGTTTAGTGTGACGTCTATAATTTATTTATCAATTTCTATCTCAACTTAACGTAAAATACGTAGCGAAATAAAAAACACACTTATTAGGCCCAAAAAAATATATATTTCAGAAGCGTGTGTGCGTGAGTGTGTGTGTGTGTGTGTGTGTGTGTGTTGGCGCGAGCATCTGTGTGTTACTCCGTAATAAATGCAGGACCGCCTCACTCTAATCAAGCTGATTAAAAATTCCTGCGCGCATAGCCGGAAACCGCACCACCGTTCCCCCTCAGTGTGTGTGTGTGTACGCGCATGCACGTGTGTTTAAGTGCATGTGCGCGTGTCCACTTTCTCCACTTTTATTTGTCTCCACTAGGACTTTTTTGACCTGAAATGCGGGAGAATCCTGTTTTTAAAAATGCATTATTTATTATTAATTGTACGGGATTATGTATTCCTCACACACACACTACCCCCCCCCCCCTAAACATGTATCCCTCCTCGACCCCCCCTTTTCGCTACCACGCCATTAGAAATGAGGAGGAGAAAGGGAAGGCGCAGGCAAAGCGGCGGCGGCACCAGCAGCGAGGAGAGGAGAGGGGGGAGTGATGAGTCAATACAACTAATAATTTAATGGGGACAGAGAGGAGGGAGAGACGGAGCGCGAGCGAGGGGGAGAGAGAGACCGAGAGGGAGATAGAGAGAACGAGGAGCTCTCTCCGTCCGTCCGGACGCCAAGCCCCAGCCGACAGGACGCCTCCTCCTCCCCTCGCTACCGCGGGGCAGCAGCCCCCCACGAGCCGTGTTCACGCTCCACGTACGGAAAGTAGACCCGCACTTTTTGACCCCCTTCTCCTTGTTTTTTTTATTTCCGGCGACTGTCCGCGCGCGCACACACACACAGACACGCCGTCTCCCGGTCGCGCGACAGCGGAGAGAACCCTGACGGTTGAGATGAGTATCAGTCAGCCGGTGTAGTCACCTCGAGCTAAGCGGCGGTTGGGCGGTGTTGTGCACGTTAGTTAGTCCGTCTCTTTTCCGGGGGAGCTCGCGCGGCGGCAGTTTTTTTTTTTTCTTCATAAAAAAATAATATATATATCGTTACAACTGCTTTTTTATTTTTATTTTTTCTTCTTCTTCTTCTTCTTCTTCTTCTTCTTCTTCTTCTTCTTCTTCTTCCTTCCTTCCTTCCTCCCGTGCGGCTGCTCGACTGCGCCGTGCGGGGCGGCCGAGGTAGGCGGTTCGGAGGTTGTGGTGCGAACTAAAAGCAGAAGTCGCCCTCACTTGTGACCGATGGACGCGGCTAACCCGCTCGCTCTGAGCTAAATGTCGCCGGTTCTCACGGTTCCCGTGGCCGTGTATTCCCTCCCGGTCGGACCGAATCGGCTAACTGACGCCGCACGCGCGTAGACCAACACACGCACACACACACAGACACATAACCGCTTCCCAATGTTCGCCTCTCGCGGTCCTCCTCGACCCCGTCGTCTCTCGCACAGACCCGGGCTGCTGGTTCGTTCGCACCGCGAAGAAGAGCCGGAGAAAGCGTCTCGTTTTCAATATCATTTTTTATTTTTTTAAATAACCGTTTCGCTGTCATGCACACGTAGAGAGAGAGATAGAGAGAGAGATAGAGAGAGACCGGGAAGCAGGAGTTGTCTCTTCTTTCTTTTTTTATACCTCGGCCAAACTTGAAGAAGACTGTTGTCTGCTCCTCGGTGGCGAAGTGCTGCGTTCAGGTTGGTTTGGAAGATTATTCACTCAACTTGTCCTCCTGTTTCCCCCTGTAGCCTCCCCTTTGGAGGGGTGATGCTCCATTAAACTATTGCTTACAACTAGAATGTGTATGTGTGTGTGTATCTTTGTGTGTGTGTGTGTGTTGTAAGGTCATTCTATAATCCTGCCCTGGTTCCAGACTGTATGTGGGTCTGGATTCCTTATGGCCCCCTTTATTTGTGGTGAATTATTTGCCTCATTGCATGTTTTGAATGGGTTGGGGGGGGGGGCAGTTCTTGATCTTTTTGCTTTGGGGGGGGGGGGTTATTCCCTTTTCCCGTCTTCTGACAACAGCATTCCGGTTCATGTCCATCACCAGCGTGGCGGCGGTTCGTTAACCTGCATGTAGAACCTGCATTGCTTTCCGTTGCGTTTATTATTATTATTATTATTATTATTTACAACACAATAGGGCATTGATCAAATCTTAAAAGTTCACTCCAGGGGGGTGTTCAAATAACGTGGGAATTGTCAGCGGCGGCGGCGTTGTGCACCTGCGGTTGAAGCGGCCACAGCAGCTCCCTCATCTCTCTCTCCTCCTCTCTCCATCTCCTTTTCCTCCTAATTTCATTAACTTGCTGCCTCTTGTCCTCATGAGTCAGCGACTGTGTGTTTTTTTGGAAGTTTCTAGAAGCTGCCTTTAACCCCCCCCCCCCCCCCCGAAGTTGTAAACTTTTAGCTCATGAATAGATCTCGCCTCCGGATCCTTGTTCCTTGAACTCCACCGTCGTCGTCCAAGTGGAGAATCTCTCGGTAAATGTTTGCGGTTAAAAAAACAACTAAAAAGCGTGGCTTGTTGCCCCCCCCCCCCTCACAGTGGGACGCCCATACATAATACATGCGTTGGAATATGGGAACATTACATTAAAGTCGCCATAACCGAAGCGAAATGGCAGTTCTGGCCGCAGCGAGTCTGTTCTCAGAGGTTTCAATTACTTAAAGCACTTTTTAAAAGTGGGGGGGGTCGCTCTATAAAAACGTCCCGACGCGAAACGTTTTTTTTGGTGTTCACGGCCGTGCGTCTCCCCCTCCTCCCAGGTGACTGAGCAGAGGCGCTGAGCATGATGGACCATCTCAGCGAGGCGTGTCTGGGCAAGGAGAACTCGGACCTGGTCAACAACATGGCCGACGCCAAGGCCCCGCCGGCCAAGCTGCCCCGGCTGGAGCAGAACGGCAGCCCCCTGGGCCGGGCCCGGCTGGGCAGCACCGGGGCCAAACTAGCCGGGGTCCCGTACAAGCCCACCGGCCACCTGCTGAAGACCTGCCACAAGAGAGGTGAGGGGGGGAGGGGGGAGGGGGGAGAACCAGTGTGTGTGTGTGTGTGTGTCAGCCATTGGCTGATTGTCTCTGTTTTTTACGACTGTACATTTTTCGGTGTTTTATTCTTATTTTTTGTTGTCGTCGCACCGCTTATTGGACGTTTTTTTTAAAAGACGTCGCCTCTGATTCTGTGATTCTCTCCCTCCGATGGAACGGAAACCATCAGTCGATGAGTTGATTCAGAGATCCGGTCGCTTTTTTCATCCCGATTCCCCAGAAATGTGAAGATTTGCCGCTTTCATTTTTGTCCCGTGACGGAAAACGGAAAGACGAGTTGATTCTTTTCTGCGCGATTTTCGGACGTATGCGATTTAATTCGAGAACGTGATCGTCCGGTCGACACACAATCTATAAAAGAACATTTTATTTTACTCTTACCCGACAAACAGAAACGGATCGCCGCAACTAACTTTTGAGTGTGAGAAGAATAAACTATGCGAATAGAGGTAAGCTATTTAAATGCACTTTAAATAGCATGTGGGAGGGGGGGAGGGGGGGGCCTTCCCACACACGCCACCTTCCACCCACCACCCCCTGCATGCTCTCCAAAACTCTTAAACCTTTTTACAATGTGTCTTTGGTCCTCTCCACACACACACACACTCACACACTCACACACTCCCACTCCCACTTGTTTGCCCAGACAATAGCGAGCAGCCGAGCGCTGTGAGAGTTATTCCTGCGTCGCCGTGTCGCCGCTCCAAAACCCGCAGCCCTCCCGCTCCGACGTGAGGGAACGTTCCGGGTCCTTTAAGAGCCATTCTTGTTTAAAGGGAGCCTTTACTTTGAGATTATGACGGAGCTTTTTAATAAAAAACCCGGTGTCGCCTCGTGAAAAACGCGACGGGCTCCTCCCCCCGGAAAAAAAAATTGAAGCTTTATTTTATGATTATGTTTTTTCTTCTTCTTTAGCGGCGTTGGAAATGAGTTTAAAAGCCGCAGGTTTCGGCGCCCTAATAGCGCTTGGCAGCTCCTCCTGTCTGTGTGCTTGTTTGTTTGTTTGTTTGGCTGCTTTTGTTTCCTTTGGGCGAGCGGGGCCCGGGCGGCTCTTGGAACGCGGCGGCGTGAGTGTCCTCCGATGGGCCGTTTTCTCGCTCGCTCCTTTAATCGACGCGTCGCTCTCCAGCTGAGAAGAGCTTAATTTTCCGGCTTCATCATCTCCGCTTGTCGCGGCCTCCTGCGACGTCCCCCCCCCCCCCAAATAAACCCCTCCCTCATCGCTCTCCGTTCCTCGGCGCTCTTTTCCAGCGTCTTCACCTCGGAGCAAAAGGGCGAAGCGGGGCCCGAATGGAGGCGGGGCCCCGCCGCGGAGGCTCGGGCTCCGCCAGAGGGCCTCACAGTGGGCATTGTGTCCGAGCCCGAAACGATATTTACCGCAGCCCTCTCCGGGCTCCCTGCAAACAAAGCCGGTATTGATCCCACACCCACACACCCCAAATGAACCTACGCAGCAGTCTTTATTGTTAGATCTTTATCTATTAAAATCGGGAGGAGAAAAGCAGCGCTTTCAGCACATTCCCTGGCAACCGTCGGCTTTATTGATCGTTTTGCCAGAGCCGTGTGCATCTCCTGGAATGCCGGGGATCGGAAAACAAATATTTTGAGAACGGAAATGTGTTTTTTTTAATCGGTCCTTGCGCCGCGCCGTGATTTATCGTTGGTTAAGATCACGCGTGGACGCGCGACATTAACCTCTCTGTGAATAAACACCAGAAGAAGAAGGAGGAGGTTCTTGTCATTCGGTGTCTGATGGGAAAACCAACTTTTGGGAAAAACTTGCGTGACGAAAGAGAGCGTTTCTGAAAAAGTAAATAGACAAACAACAGCAGCAGGTTATTGAGTGTGTGACCTCTGACCCCCCCCCCCCCCCCCCCACTGTGAGCGCTTGGCTTTGAGACAGAAAGGCGAGAGGGCCTCCGATAGACATCGCCCCGTAAAAAAGAAGAAGATGAAAGATGCCTTTGCGGTCCGATCCCATCCTCTAGTTCACTTCCGTCCAGGACTTCTTCCACTCGGCGGCAAACCGAATCGCACAACCGCTCGCAGCCCTCGCCGACGCTCCGCCCCGGACGCAACTCGACCCTCTGAGCCGAACATTAATCTCGGCAAAACGCGGCGCAACGCCCCAAGGTCAAAGTTCTTCTTCTCCCCCGTGTTCTCAGGCAACATGCTGCCCGTGTTCTGCGTGGTCGAGCACTACGAGAACCCGATGGACTTCGACAGCCGGGAGGAGCACGCCGAGTTCGTCCTGGTGCGCAAGGACATGCTCTTCAACCAGCTCATCGAGATGGCGCTGCTGTCGCTGGGCTACTCCCACAGCTCGGCGGCGCAGGCCAAAGGTAAGCCGCGCTCCCCTTGTGTGTGTGTGTGTGTGTGTCTCCAACATCTTTTGTTACACACACACACACTGTGAGCCCATCATAGCCTCCCGCCACAGTAGCTTCTATCCTGTGACACTGATCCCACACAGGAGGGGCTCCAGTCTCTCGGGTGGTCTCACACACACACACACACACACACAGAGAAGTCTAAATGCACAGGCGGAAATGTTTACATTTGGGTATTGTGCATATAGGAGAGCAACACACTCACACACACATACACTGGAGCAGTGTGTATTTATATAGCCTCGGTGGCTCAGTGGGTGGGAGGGGCAGGTGGAGGAAAAGGGTCTGCTAATTGCACTCGAGCACACGCTGGCCGAGGGTGGCAGGCTGCTTCAAGGTGCCTCTTAGCGGGCTCTTTTATTATAGCCTGTCCATCACACACACACACACACACACACATGAGTTCACTTCCTCGAGGTGTGGGCCGCCACTTGAATTTGAGGTGGTCTCCGGAGGAATTGTGACATCATTTGTGTCAGGGACGCATTTAAAAGTGTATGTCTGATTATTTATGGCTTCACGATGTTGTTATTTGTCGTGACAGTGAGCGAAGAGGCTCAAATGGACTCTAAGCTGCTCTCTTCTCCTTGTGTGTGTGTGTGTGTGTGTGTGTGTGTCCAGGTATGATTCAGGTGGGCAAGTGGAACCCCGTCCCGCTGTCATACGTGACAGACGCACCGGACGCTACGGTGGCCGACATGCTGCAGGACGTCTACCACGTGGTCACGCTTAAGATCCAGCTGCACAGGTAAGGAACACACACACACACACACACACACACACACACACGCAGTCGCGTTTCCCTTTACAGTGTCTACTCGAAGCTAACGCACTTGAACACACATGTGTACCAGCGAGTTGTTCTGCTACACAAATGCAGACACACACACACACACACACACACACACACACACAGCAGTATTGGATTGCTTGAATACACACTGAAGCTCAGTTTCAACTTTTGATTCTTTGCTTCTAACACTCACACGGAGCATGTCTCGTATGCCCAGAGGCTTGTCCCAATCTGACGATACCTTCTGCATGTTTGATACTGAGAATAGCTTACACACACACACTCACACACACACACACACACACACCAGACTGACCTTTCCCGGGAAATGCGGAAAAAACCTGTTTGAATACGGAAAGATTCCTCGTCTTCCTCGTGCTAAAGCGACACAGAGATCCGTTTGTCAGTTTGACCGTCAAGTGGTGAGCGAGCAAGGGCCACCAGCAAATATTCTACATTCAAATATATATATTTAAATCGTAAAATGAAAAACAGACGGATCATTTGAATATGAAAATGTAAATTAGATTTTTTTAAAGCAGAACTACCACCGAGTTCACGGCGTTTCACGAGCGGCGTGCCGGTCAGAGGAGAGAGGCGCTCCGGCTCGTCTTCCCACGTTTGTACATTTTTAAAAAGAAAAACACGTTTTATTTATTGTTCCACGTGCCGAAGCGGTATTCGTCAGGAGGACGACCCTCAGGCGATCTCCCTCTCGGCCGGCCGCCACCTTCTTCAGGGCGTCGTATCGATGACTCCTCGTTTTCCACCAATCGGACGCTCCTCGCCGAGCGGCGGGGAGAAACGGGAAGCGGGCGTCCGACAGAAGTTCGACTCTTTCCGTCGCACACAGAGTCTTAGACGTAATGCGCTCATCCAGCAGCTATCAAACTCATACCAAATGTACCGAAACCCTCCTCTTCCCTTTGGGGTCAACTTGACCCCATTCAATGTTTGACGTCTCTAAAAAAAATGATTGACATAATTTTTTTTTGCTTCATATTTCATGACTTTTCCTAATTTATTTACTGGGAAAACATAAAATTCACATGATGATATGTTTTCAATGTCCTGAACACATCGGGGTTCTTTGGGGTCAATTTGACCTCAGGCTGTTTGTCACTGTGTAAAACATATAAGAAATATCAACATTTGTATTTACTTAACCCTCCTGTTACCTTCACATTTACTAACATATTTTACCCTCGGGGTCAATTTGACCCCAGCAATTAAAACCTCCAGAAAATTATTAGAATTAATATTGCTTCCCAAGTTTAAGTGTGAGGTACTTTATGTTTGTTTGTTGACTACCTAAATAGCCCTTTACATATATAAAAAAGTTGATATTTCTTATATGTTTGACACAGTGAAAAACAGCCTGGGGTCAAATTGACCCCAAAGAACACCGACGTTAAACATTGAATGGGGTCAAATTGACCCTAAAGGTAACAGGAGGGTTAAAGGGCTGTTTAGGTCGTCAACAAACAAACATAAACTACCTCACACTTAAACTCGGGAAACAACATTAATTCTAATAATTTTCTGGAGGTTTTACCTGCTGTGGTCAAAAAGGGTAAAAGATGTGAGTCCATCTGAAGGTGACAGGAGGGTCGTACTGCGGCGAGCGAGCAGGTCGCCGTTTAAATAGTCACCGAAGTCAACGCTCAGAAAACACGGCGGATTATTTTAAAAACGCCACTTTAGGTTCAAAAGCATGAAAAGAACGGACCGAGCGCCCGGGCTAAAAACGACTGCGGCGGATGAATGCGCCGTTGTTCACCTGAAGCAGTTCCATAAATAAAACCCGGCTATTTGCTATTTTCAAGCCCAAAATATACAGAACATCTCCTCCTGCGTGGAGCTGCCGCCCGACGGGCCGGATGCTAACTGCTACTCTAGGAGTGAGAGGCCTCGCTGTATTTATACACACAGCGAGAGCACACGGGCACACACACACACACACACACACACACACACACACACACACACACACACACACACAGAGTGGCGCTGCTGTTCCGACTCTTTTTCTACCTCGCTCTGCCTCTCTCTCTTCCTTTTTCTGTGCCGCCATCACCACCACCCACCTTCACCAATGAAGTACACCCACACACACACACACACACACACACACACACACACACACACACACACACACACACACACACACACGCTGCCTGACGCGAACACGTCCACCAGCCACAATGCAGAAGGTCGTGTTTACTTCCAGGCGTGCTAGCCTTGAACGCACGGGTAGCCGTCTTTCTCCACTGCCTCCTCTCCGCGTCTCTCCTTCCCTCGCCTCCTCTCCTTGGTTCCTTCTCCCTCGAGGCTCTCTGGCTGCTGGAGCAGTTTACGGTGTTCTGGCAAAATCCATTGTTTGTGCTCGAGCGAGTGTGTGTGTGTGTGTGTGTGAGAGGGGTTTCCTTACGAGCAGATGTTTATCCCCGACCGCCGGCCCCCTCTGCTCATTTACAACACACCCGACAGATTTATGGACGCCGTCTCGTCAAGTCGAGTTTTTTTTTTTACAGGGGGGGGGGGGGTGGAGGAGACATTCTGCGCCACTTGCCGAAAACGTGTGAAGTTGAGGTGAACTCGAACGCTCGCCTCAGTTTCTTTCTGAACACGTTCCACAATATTTCATATTTCTCGAGTGTTTCCAGGAAGCGCAGAACCCCCACAGCGCCGACCTCCACGTGATCTATACATCTATTTTGATTCTGCTGCATATTGTTGTCAGTATTGTTTTGTAGTTGTCTCTCCTTCCCCCCCCCCCCCCCCCCCGATTACCACAGAAATCCAGCCAGTTCCACCTTAAATTGTTTTCGCCGAGCACAACGAGCCGGGGAGGTAGAAGTAACGCGGAATAATAGTCGCCACATGCAGCCGATGTATAATTCATGCATCAATCCAGCAGATGTGTTGTATAAAGTAATTAACTAATCAGAACAATCAGGGGAGAGAGAGAGAGAGAGAGAGAATATGAAAGAGGGAGGGAGAGAGAGCAAGGCAGGCACACAGAGAGAGAGAGAGACAGAGCAATCTCCAGATGCATCTGCTTGATGCGCCAAATGAAATCTGTCTGTCTTGGAGGGGCGCTCGCGGCAGGAAGAAAAGAAAGAGAGAGAAAAAAGAGCCGTGTGTTCCGCTCTCGTTCTCTCCGTCTCCACCGGGTGTTCCCGTCATTCTGCCCCTTCTCCGTCGCGGTTTGAAACCTCGTTTTTTTGGGGGAGGGGCAAAGTTAATCGGCGGTTCTCGAGTCGGACACTCGAGTCGCGCTGAAGGACTCCGCTGCTTTCTCCATCGGTTGGATCTCGTTGTCGCGACGAGACAACGAGCGGCGTTAAGGAGACGATCCACACTTTGTTTACACGCTGTCTCGGTCGCGGCGCTTTTGGGTCAAATGTATTCCCCCGTTTGAAGATGTCCTCCAGACGTCAGGCCACAGTGTGTTGATATATGATGATATTGGGATGCTGGCTCTCCTTTCTCTCTTTTGTCTCATCTGAATTGTTTCTCATGAACTTCCCTCTACATCTCCACCCCTTATCTCCCCCCCCTCTCTCTCTCTCCACAGTTGTCCTAAGCTGGAGGACCTGCCGCCCGAGCAATGGAGCCACTCTACAGTAAGAAACGCCCTCAAGGAGTTACTCAAAGACATGAATCAGAGCTCTCTGGCTAAAGAATGTCCCTTATCACAGGTGCTGAAGCCCAGTCTGCTTATTTAAACTAAATTATAATGATAAAAAAAAAAAAAGATTAACGCCCAACCCCCCCACCCCCCCCCTGCTACCATACGCAAACAAAACACCCCTATCTCCATCACCACTGCCTTTTATCCTGTGCTTATCAAATGCCCTGAGTTTGATCAATTGGGAGAGAGAATCGGCATCGAGAAGCTGAATCAATGGCTTCTCGTCATTTGTTTCGCCGCATGATTATTATTTTTTTGCGTTCCTTTTTTTACCGCCTCACACACACACACACACGCGCGCGCTCGCGCACGTAAGCAGCGGCAGCCAAAAAGCAGAGGTGTTGCTGAACGTATGGTTATTGTTAGATAAACATTGGCCGGAGCCCAGAACGATCCGGATTGTTTCTGTTCTTTTTGTTTTGTTCTTTCCTCGCCGCCCATTTAGTCAATTCACAACGTTTCAGGCTGGACGTACCGCACGCACGTCCACATGTCGGGGCTTGTATTGTGTGTGTGTGTGTGTGTGTGTGTGCTGGGAGGTTGTACAGAAAGCACTAGTGCAGATATTGTATTAACAGGCAGTGCAGTCAGTATATCATGGAGGCAGCTCCGGAGTGAATGGAATGAAACGGCAGTATATCTCTCACAAGGGCCACAATGGGTGTGTGTGTGTGTGTCTGAGTGTGTGTGTCTGAGTGTGTGTGTGTGTCTCGCAGTGCGAGGAGACACGCTCGCTTCCGTGTGTATTCGCTAGAGTATGTTTGTGAAACGCACGTCAGAGTACGGGAAAGTGTTATTTGTGTTTTGCCCGTGTCTGTGTGTGTGTGTGTTTGGATCCGAGCATGTGTGTGTGTGTGTGTTCGTCTGTGTGTGTGTGTGTTTAGATCCGAGCGTGTGTGTGTGTGTGTGTTCGTCTGTGTGTGTGTGTGTTTGGATCCGAGCGTGTGTGTGTGTGTGTGTGTGTAGGTGCCTTCAGTAAGAAGCCAGCTCTCCTCCCAGGCCACCGTATGGTCACCTAGAGACCCTCATTTGCGCTGCATGCGTGTGTGTGTGTGAGTCTGTGTGAGTCTGTGTGTGTGTGTGTGAGTCTGTGTGAGTCTGTGTGTGTGTGAGTCTGTGTGTGTGTGTGAGTCTGTGTGAGTCTGTGTGTGTGTGAGTCTGTGTGTGTGTGTGTGTGAGTCTGTGTGTGAGTCTGTGTGAGTCTGTGTGTGTGTGTGTGTGTGTGTGAGTCTGTGTGTGTGTGTGTGTGTGTTCTGTGTGTTTAGCCGGGCATGAGCAGTGCGCTGATGATGTAAAGAGTCCCTGGGTGGCGTTCAGGCGCAGCCCAGCCCGGTCTGGTAATCACCCTGTTTACGGTCCATATGTGAAGGCGGCTCAGAGGATCTCGCACACAGACACACACACACACACAGACACACACACACACACAGACACACACACACACACACACACACACACACACACACACACACACACAGACGCACACACACACACACACACACACACACACAGCACACACACACACACACACACACACAGACACACACACAGACACACACACACACACACACACACACAGACACACACACACACACACACAGACGCACACACACAGACGCACACACAGACGCACACACACACACACAGACGCACACACACACACACATATGCACACACAGACGCACACACACAATTCAATTCAATTCAGTTTATTTGTATAGCCCAATTTCACAAATTACAAATTTGTCTCGGAGTGCTTTACAATCTGTACACATAGACATCCCTGCCCCAAAACCTCACATCGGATCAGGAAAAACTCCCAAATAACCCTTCAGGGGGAAAAAAAGGGAAGAAACCTGGAGGAGAGCAACAGAGGAGGATCCCTCTCCTAGGATGGACAGATGCAATAGATGTAATGTGTACAGAAGGACAGATTTAGAGTTAAAATACATTCAATGAATATGACAGAGTGTATGAATAGTTCATAGTAGGCATATTCCACGATGGAGACCTCCACGATCCATCAGGCAGATGGCGGTGGGTAGGAGGAGGGCGGAGTCTCAACAGGACAGTGGCGTAGTCATGAGCAGGAATTCCACGACCCAGACGATCCATCAGGCAGATAGGATCTATGCCGTCTCATAGGGTCCGATGACCCCATGAGACGTAAAGTCAAGAGGACTTCCGGGGAGAAAGCAGAGTTAGTAACGTGTGATTGAGAGATGAAAATTCATCCTTAAGGAGAGAAAAAGAGGAGATAGGTACTCAGTGCATCCTAAACGTCCCCCGGCAGCTATAAGCCTATAGCAGCATATCAAGGGGCTGGACCAGGTGAACCTGATTCAGCCCTAACTATAAGCTCTGTCAAAGAGGAAGGTCTTAAGTCTACTCTTAAACGAGGTGACTGTGTCTGCCTCCCGGACTGAAATTGGAAGCTGGTTCCATAAAAGAGGAGCTTGATAACACACACACAGACGCACACACACACACAGACGCACACACACACACAGACGCACACACACACACACAGATGCACACACACAGACGCACACACACACAGACGCACACACACAGACGCACACACACACACACAGATGCACACACACAGACGCACACACACAGACGCACACACACACACACACACACACACACAGATGCACACACACACACACACACAGACGCACACACACACACACACAGATGCACACACACAGACACACACACAGACGCACACACACAGATGCACACACACACACAGACGCACACACACAGACGCACACACACACAGACGCACACACACACACACACGGCCGTCCTCGCACACACACACGCGTCTCAAATTAAAACCCGGAGCTCCTTCCTGTCGCTTTCCAGCGAGGATGAAAGACGCTCGTGGAAATATTATCCGCGTGTGCGTTATTTAACGGCCGCTTTGGTTTCCCTACGCTCCCGATCTAAACGGCGTTCCGGTTTTCCCACGTTCGCCGCGATGATGCCGACATTTGGCCTCCATTTGCACGCCAGAATCAATGCAGGAAAGGGGGAAAACCCGATTTCAGTGCCGTCGGATTCTTCTCTCGCCGGCGTGCGAGCGCTCGGTGTGAAACGCACGTCTTCACGAGCCGACGCCGAGCCCAGGGTTCTACGTCTTCATTAGAATTTATTGCATTTCGCCTGCACATTATTTCAGAGAGCGAGAGAGATTTTTTGATTTTGAAAAAAACTTTATTTCAAACTGTGCACCACATAAACCAAATTGCAATCAACACCAAACATTTTAACTGCAGCACCAATCCTGAAAAAGAAAATTGTTCATGGTGCTCAGGTTCTTTTATAACAAAAACCAAAAACTGCTCCCTGAGGCCAGGAGGTGTTCCTGCCCTCAGTCGATCTCGCCTCTCGCCCTCTTCTCCTCGTCCTCCACCAGCAGCACCTTCTTGAGGTCGCACAGGATCTTCTTCAACATGAAGAACTCCTGCTGCGTGAAGGCTCCTCTCTCGTCTTCATCGTGAGGACGGTGGCAGAGAGGAAGAACTTGTCCTGGCAGAAGTAGTCCTTCACCTTCACATGCCACATCTGCTTCGTCTTGCGGAGGAAGTCTTTCAACTCCTCCACACTGTAGTGTGGAAGAGGGATGTATTCCCCCTCCTCCGAGCTGTACTCTGGCTCCGCCCCTCTCCTCTTCGACCTCCGTCTGCCCGCCGTCACCTTCTTGGCCTGTGGGTTTTATCCTTCCTCCCTACTCTTCCTCTTTAGCCGGGGGACTCTGAGGCTCCTCCCCCTCCATGTCCACCTCACTGTCCGACAGCACCACCTCTCTGGCACCTGCCCCCCTCTCTTCTTCTGACTCTCCTTTGTCCTCCTCTTCAACTTGTCGGGCCACCCCAGCCCCACCCTCTTCTCTCCTCTCCTCCTCAACCTCCTGGTCTGCACCAGCCCCTCCCTCCTCTCCTCCTCCTCTACCTCCTCACCCTCACCCTGCTGGCCTGTGACCGCCTCCCCCTCTCCTTCCTCACCTTGCTGGACTGGACCAGTGCCCCCCTCCTCTTCCTCCTCCACAACCTGCTGGGCACCCCCCATCTCTGCCTGCTCTCCCTCCTCATCCTGCTGGGAGCCCCCAGCTCCTGCCTGCTCCCTCTCCTCCCCCCTCTGGGTACCTGCAGTCCCTGGTTGCTCCCCCCCCCTGCTGTGCACCCCCCGTGCCCTCCGCACCCCCCTGGTTCTGCCCCTGAGGAGCCGCCCTGCTGGTGTTCTGCTCAGCAGCTCTCCACCGGTGGCAGTCCCTGGCTATGTGGCCCTCTCCCCACAGATGAAGCACCTCCCGTTCCCTGAGGAGATGTAGATGGGGTAGTTGTGCCCGGCCACCCTGATGAACACCCAGAGGCAGAGCTCTTCTCCCCTGTTGTTCAGGATCATGGAGAGATGCCTCCGGTGGGACCACACGTGCCTCATCCGGGAGGATTTCCACCCTGAGGGGATCTTCTTCAGCCGGGACACCACTTTCCCGTGCTTCACCAGCTCCTACATGCCCCTGATGACCCGACACCACCACCTCGTTCACCTTCGTCACGCTGTCTAAAAACAGCACCACCGCTCCGTTCATACGGGCAGCGGACCGCACGCAGTCGTCACCGACCACGTCGCCCACTGCCAGCCCCACCTCCTCCTCCGAGCACGGGAAACTCGGCGCCACTCTAATGCCGTGAGCCCGCGTGAGGAAGCTCATGTCCTCCATGTCACTGGCTCCCCGCTAGCTCCCCGTTAGCCCGCCGGTTAGCTCCCCGCTAGCCGCACGCCGCTAACGCTCACACAGACACACAAACAAAAACCTCCGTGAACTCACACACTCACACAGACAGTCGGGTGAACCCACACACACTCACAACAAACATACCTGTTAACCCAGTCACTCCTTAGCGTGGAAAACCACCTTTAAACCAAACAACTCTCCTCTGCTCCACAACCACACGTCCTCTCACGCTGAGAGAGAGAGAGAGAGAGAGAGAGAGAGAGAGAGAGAGAGAGAGAGAGAGAGAGAGAGAGAGAGAGAGAGAGAGAGAGAGAGAGAGAGAGAGAGACAGAGAGCTCTCCGCGCCCCGACGATGTACACGGCTGCCTTGTTCAAAAACATGGCCGCCGTGATGGTGTTTGACATCTGTTCCTCTGCGGGGGGGCTCCCCCCCCCCCCCCTCACACACACACTCTGTGGTGATGGCCGCGTTGGGCCCGCCCCCTCTGAGCTTTCTGAGTAGAGGGAAAGTGCAGCGAGTGGGCGGAGGGGAGAAGGGGGCGGAGCAGGAGATTGGCACCTTTTTAAGGATTACTGCTTCCTTGATATTCTTCTGCGTAATCCCCCCCCCCAACAGGGAGGTCAACAGAGGGGGGGGGCTCTGCTTTTGTCAAACACGTTTTTTAGTTTGACTCTTTAGTAGCGGGGGCGTCGCTCTCTGGGCACTCCCTCCGTCAGCCAATCGGCTCATTATTTGTTTCTCAGAGGTTGCCACCGAGCCCCCCCCCCACACACACACACACCCGTGTTCGCAGAAACTATGGCAACAAACGAGATTCCCCCCCCCCGCCCACTCCCCATCCTACCACCACCACGTCACCCCGCTCTTTCCCACTGCCACCACCTCTTCTTGCCCCCCCACCCGGCCCCCGATGCACCAGCTGCTGCGTTGCATAGCAGCAAATAGTCATCAAAATGCCATCTTAGCGGGCCTTCGCCACCTCGGCAGCCATGGGGGCAACCTGGTGGCCAGTGTGTGTGTGTGTGTGTGTGTGTGTTAGATTGAAGGGAGGGGGGGAGGTCATCCCAGTCGAGATGAAGATGTGCCATAATTGAGCTGTGAGATGTTGGCGAGAGACGAGGCGCAGTGTTGCAAATGGGATGCGCTTTTCCCCAGCTGATTCAAGACATCAGGCTAAGTTGGAATTTGTGTGTGTGTGTCTGTGTGTGTGTGTGTGTGTGTCTGTGTGTGTGTGTGTGTGTGTGTGTGTGTGTGTGTGTGTGTGTGTGTGTGTGTGTGTGTGTGTGTGTGTGTGTGTGTGTGTGTGTGTGTGTGTGCCCGTGTGTGTTTGTCTGCAGGGGTTGTACTCTGTGTGTTTGCCTTTGCCAGTGTGTGCACCACACACTCGTACGCTGGCAGCTGGGCGCCTACAGTACCTGCCTGCTGCACACACACACACACACACACACACGCACACACTCTCTCTCTTCCTGTCTCCCATGATGGGGAGTAGATGTTGGGGACCGATAGTAGCCCAGTGCCACTTCCTGGTCTTGCTGATAAGCTCTCTGTGCTGCAGATGGCTATCACTTAAAGGGTCCACACACACACACACACACACACACACACACACACACACACACACACACACACACACACACACACACGGCTCTGCTACCTGTTGACAAGCCCTAGCACAGCCCTCCTGCTGGCACCGCAGAGGCAGCAGAGGCTCTGGTTATCTGCTTGATTTCACTTAGTGAGTATGCATGTGTGTGTGACAGAGCAGTGGGGAGAGAGAGAGAGATATGCGTGTGTGTGTGTGTTGTTTTGTTCACACACACACACACACAAGCCGGGCCCCCTGTGAGAGGTAGAGTGATGTATTGAGGGAGAGGGCTGATTAATGAGGAGCGTTTATTAGAACATCTGTGTCAAAGATGGCGGAGAGAGAGAGGGAGAGAGAGAGAGAGAGAGAGAGAGAGAGAGAGAGAGAGAGAGAGAGAGAGAGAGAGAGAGAGAGAGAGAGAGAGAGAGAGAGAGAGAGAGAGAGAGAGAGAGAGAGAGAGAGAGAGAGAGAGAGAGAGAGAGGTCTCTGGTTGTGTTGCCTTAGCCCAGATATACTGTAAATACAACATGGCCGGCTGCAGGACTTAAAGGGATTCTTCCTGCTTTAGATACACGGCGTTCCCCCAGCGGGTCTCGGCCCGCCAGAACCAGGTGGAACTGGAACGTTGTGGTTTCCTGCTCCACCACTTTGTAAATCTCTTCCCAAGCCCAATAAATCCTGAGCACGACGGCTCATTGTGACACTGATCAGAATGAATGAACGGGGACGACCGTCTCTCCTTTAAGACCAGAGCATGTTGGCGTTTTTATTTTTCTGATGCGGATAATAAATCCCAGAGAAAGGAGCCGCTTCATGCGTCGACGTGTGACCCGTTAAAAACAATTCTGACTTCCTCACCCGAACCTGACCTCTGTCGGCGCTTCTGGTTGAATTAAGTCTTTTCAGGGGGTCCGTTAAAGGGCCGCTTCGTCACGCCGCCGCTCTGAGTTTGTGGACCGCAAAGAAGTCCTCTTCCTCGGCCGCACGTGTTTTCCGCTCGCCGCAGTCGGCGCCTCTGAGCGCTCGCGTCGACTCCGGGCGCCGGGTCCGTCCTGGAACCGGCGGTCCGGGGCGAGGGATCCCACGAAGTTTGACAAATGGAACCACGTCCATCACGGTCCCCTTGGAGCGCGTGGCGTCCCGTGGCATCGTCACACACACACACACACACACACACGTGGCTAACGGCTAACGCTATCGGAGGTGGCATTGGCCTCCAATACGATGCGTTCAGGCTCCATGAAGTAGTGATGAGTATTGAGCTGTCCGGATGTGTTCAATGGTCTTTAAAATGTGTGTGTGTGTGATTTCTTTGCAAGGCACCCAAAGACCACAGTACCAAAGTAAAAAAGATAACTTTTGGCGACGGTTGTAATTATTTTTTTGGGGGGGGACTGGATTGTGATGTTAAAGTTGTCCTGGAGACTTGCCAGAAAATCGGGAATCGGCAACAAAAATAAGCCGATTGATTGGTGTGCCGTCTGACGGCGGCTCTGACGGGTCAGGAGGTCAGAGGCCGGTCGACCTCCCCGACGGCTCCCTTTGTGAACCACAATCCTCCCCTTCCCCGATATCATTGTGCTCGCACCTCCGCGCTGCTCTGCCAGAAGGTCCCCCGCCATCCTCCAAGCGCATATATTATAGAGAATGATAAAGATGGCATACCTGTAATTTGAAAACAGATGGTTTGGTTTCTTCTGAATATTTATAACAATCGAAAAACATTTTCTTCGCGCCCGCTATTCGCCCGGAGGCCGGCAAGGTGTTAAAACATTCATTTTAATGAAAGTGGAAGGGAAAGGGAAAAATATCGCCCTCCCTTTTGTTTTGTGTGTGTGTGTGTGTGTGTGTGTTTCCGAGGCGACGTCGGGAACGCAGAGGAGGCCCGAGAGTCGAGCGAGACCCTCGATCCGCTTGAAGTCGTTTTGAACAGATTGAATAAATACAGAGTGGAATAAAATGAAAGCGCCTCGTGTGTTTACATCGGCCCGGCTCCCCAGACGCTGACATTCAAGGAGCCCGCTCTCTTCTCTTACCCGTTTTCTTCTCTTTCTTCTTTTTAAATGCATATTTCTCTCCACGTCGACAGACTCGGTTGACCTGGTCAAATTAACAACCGCTCCAAAAGAAAAGGAAATGACAGAAACAAAAAGGTGTTCGGACAAACTCGACGGCATTTGATAAAGAAGAACGGATAAAAGAAAATATTGCTTGATTTTAATTTGTTTCACCTTTTATTTTAGAGGACGAGATCCCAAATTACTGCATGTCTTGATACTTTTCAGTTGGCTCCTCCTCCTTTCTTCATGGCGCTGTTCTACTTTGTTGCCGTGTCCCCTATCTTTCATTTGTTTTGACACGCCACATTGTTACCGCATGTTTCACCAGCTTTAATATTATGTCCGCATTTCTCCACAATGAGCGTCTAAAGTCTCTCTCTCTCTCCCTCTCTCTCTCTCCCTCTCTCAATCAATCTCTCTCTTTCAGAGTATGATTTCCTCCATTGTGAACAGCACTTACTATGCAAATGTGTCGGCGGCGAAGTGTCAGGAATTTGGGCGCTGGTATAAACATTTCAAGAAGACAAAAGATATGATGGGTAAGCAAAACGGAGGGGCGCAAAGTATGGCGCTCGCACACACACACACACACACACACGCACACACACGCGCACAGGCATTCACACCAATCGGCGTTCCAATATGTTTCCCTAACCAAGCGTCTCTTTGTCTTCCCGCCGTCGCGCGGAGCAGAAATACATTTTCATCTCGTTATCTAATAACTGGAGATCGCTCCGCAGTTTCTCGCCGCGGCGTTATCTCCGCCTCATCCGTTTATCGCCTTAAGCTAACGGCGAGAGCCGGGGCCTCGCGACTGTTTGGATTCTGCGTGTTTTTTGGGAGGGGGCGGCGGTGACTTTGGCGGGCCGCCGCCCACTCTGAAATTCAATTAGTTTTTCTCATCGCCGCCCCAAAAATAAATAAATAAAAAGTCCCCTTTGACCCTCCAGGGCAGCGGTCCCCAAACTAAGGCCCGCGGCCCGGATACGGCCCGCCTCCACATTTGGCCCGGCCCCCTGAACAATACCAGAGACGCATTCTGATTTAAATACAAAAAATATATATATTATAATTTGTAGTCCTAGACTAGCCGCTGTCAAGTCGAATGGAATCATGGCGGAAAGGTTAGGTCAGATCCCGGAAAGGGTTTTTAATATTTGGTGATGTGGCTTTCTGGAAAACAATACATGTTTACATTGAGGCACCCTGTGACAAACTGACCCCCCATCAGAGAAGGGACAAGTTACGTGGCCCTCACAGGAAAAAGTCTGGGGACCCCGTGATACCAGTAGCACCCCCGCGGCTGCAGATGGAATATTCTGATTTTGGTTGTAAGTGGTGTAACGTCGAGATGTTAGCGTTCACAATCTGTTGAACCATCTTCTTCTTCTTCTTCTTCTTCGTCTTCTTCTTCTTCTTCTCTCTGCCAGCGCGCCGCTGCTCTGGGATGACAGATGAGATATTGTATTAGAAATGTTTTCACAGCCTCGGTGCAAACAGCGCGTTGTGATCATATCTGATCGGATGTTTTTATTTTTGTTGTTGTTGCTTCTGTTAAAGTGGCAGCATATGCCGAGAAAAACATTAGTTACTTCGGGACCCGCTGCACTCGTGCATTCTCTCTCTCTCTCGCTTTCTCTCTCTCTCTCTCTCTCGCTTTCTCTCTCTCTCTCTCTCGCGCACACACTCCCGCCCACGCGTTCCTCCGTCACAATTGTTCTCTATGTGGTTTTATTTTTTAAATGTCATATTTCTGCTCTGCCGGAGTGGGAGAGGAGTACAGTAGGGCGACTTTACCGTGTGCTTCTGTTCTCACAACTCTGTGTGTGTGTGTGTGTGTGTGTGTGTGCTCTCCACCATCCGGCTCTGCAGGCATGCGGCAACCATCCCAGCTGGAGGGCTACCTGGGGACGTGTGTCCTCCGAGAGAGCCCGCGTGCCAATGCACTAGGTATGTCGCAACAAGGACACACACAAACACACACACGCACACACTCTCACATGCACACACACACACACTCTCACACACACACACACTTTGGAGGACATTACATTGACATGAATTATTGCTCTTGGAGAGTTAACACAACATCAGCCGCCACACGGTAGTGGTTCCTGACGAATGTACATAAACACACACACACACACGCACTGATTTGACATTCCTTCCTTAATACCCGATCTTACTGACTGTCTTCTTGCCTAAACTCAATCTCAATTAAAACCTACACCTTAGCACCCGGCTCTTAAAGTCCCCTCTTATTGACAGCGTTTGCTCAAACTCTTAACCCCTTCAACCCACGTCGTGGTCGCGCCCGGCACCTCGTGTCCCTTTGGAATACAATTAAAAGGCCGATTCCTTTTTGGCTTTAGAGAAGAATAAACTGTCTCTCTCCCCCCCCCCCCCCCCCCCGTGTCGCTCCCTCCGGGGACATCGAGTCCCGACGAGAACAAATCCACCGGGAGCACGCGCTGACATCTCGAGATGCATTCACACAAACCCTCAACAAAACCTTGGCACGCAAGCCTCAGGTCCCCCCCCCCCCCCCCCCTCCACCGCCACCACCTCAATATTCATGACGGGCTGCCGTCTGCTGTGCGTGGCCACGAGACGGAGAGATGGAGAGATGCCAAGTTTAGAGGAGGCTGGCCGAGAGAGAGGCACGGTCATCCCCGCTGTGCCTTGGCAAAGCGGCGTCACATGTGACTCTGCATTTACTTCCACGCGCCGAGGGGGGAGGGGGGGGGATAAGTACCTGGTCACAGGTACTGGCACGCCGCCTCCCCGCCCGCCTGAAGTGGCGTTAACATGGCCGCCAGCGAATGCGGGCGCGTCTACTTTTTGATGTGGCAACGGGCGAGAGAGAGAGGGTTGGGTCACTCTGCATGTCTCTCTCTCTCTCTCTCTCTCTCTCTCTCTCCCCCTCCCCTCGCTCCGCCCACATCCCATTCCCATTGTGTGTTTAATCCGGGGCTCTTTTGTGGCAGGATTCCACACGAGGACTCCCGCTTCTGTGGCAGACCTTTTTCTTCTTTTTGCTCCCAGGGCCTGCCATGCTCCTCCGTCACCCCCTTCTCTTTTCAATTTGCATGGAAATGCCTCTCCGTGTGTGTGTGTGTGTGTGTGTGTGTGTATGAGCATGCCCCCCAGCAGTCCGTGCGAGGGAGCATATGCACACACACACATTCACATGGGAGTGAATAGAAGACGCCATACCATCAGAGCCGGGGGATGCCAGGGATTATGGGAAGAGATGTGATTATTACCAAGATTTTTTGTTTGTGTGTTTGCTTGTTCCCCCCCCCCCCCCACCAACATCATATGTCTTGGACGAGCGCTCAATGGACTCGCCTCGGCCGCGTGTTTTGTGCTTCGCTGACAGTTAAGAAAAAAACAACCGATTATTGTGGGTATTTTTGGAAAAATCAACTCACTTAAATCTTTAATCTGCTGAAAAAATTCCGCTTGTTGAAGACTCTGCCCCCCCCGCCTCCTCTTCCCCATAATTTACGCCTTTTCACCACCTTATCTGTGCGATGTGGAGGCCGTGGCGCACACGTCCAAGATGCTAACGTTGCCCCCCCCCCCCCCCCCGCTCGGCTCGTTGCGAATTCCTTAAAAGAGAGGCGGAGCCCCGAGCGCATCTCAGCTGCTCCCCGAATGCTTCGTGGGTAGCACTTTGAGTGTTAAATCATTGTTTTCATCCTCCTAAGCGCATCATTTAAACCCGCCTTCCAAAATATTCCCGAGCAGCCGTTTATGGACTTAAAGGCGCCCGGAGCAGGAGATCTCCACGGCGCCCGTGGGCTCCTCCTCCTCACGATCCCTGGGTTTGTGTTTCACGCCGTCCTCCCCTCAAATACTTTGATTGGCTAGTTTGTGTTCCCTATTTTAGAATTAACAATCACACACACACACACACACACACACATTTATCCTGCACCTCCACGTACACTCACTCCACTCCACTCTCTCTCTCTCCAAGAATTTGTATTTGTGTTCACATGATGAGGATGTTCTGCACTTAATCTGGGACACGAGGCTCTTTTGTATCTGGAGGCCGAGCCGGACGACTTTGAAACTGATCCTTGTGCTTCTTCTTCTTCTTCTTCTTCTTCTTGTGCTTCTTCTTCTTCTTCTTCTTCTTCTTCTTCTTCTTCTTCTTCTTCTTGTGCTTCTTCTTCTTCTTCTACTCCTCCTCCTCCTCCTCGTCTTTTTCTACTTTTTATTCCTCCTCGTCTTTTTCTACTTTTTCCTCCTCGTCTTTTTCTACTTTTTTCCTCCTCGTCTTTTTCTACTTTTTATTCCTCCTCGTCTTTTTCTACTTTTTCCTCCTCCTCGTCTTTTTCTTCCTCCTCGTCTTTTTCTACTTCTTCTTCCTCCTCGTCTTTTTCTACTTCTTCTTCTTCTTCTTCTTCTTCTTCTTCTTCTTGCTTCTTCTTGTGCTTCTTCTTCTTCTACTCCTCCTCGTCTTTTTCTACTTTTTCCTCCTCGTCTTTTTCTACTTTTTCTTCCTCCTCGTCTTTTTCTACTTTTTCTTCCTCCTCGTCTTTTTCTACTTTTTCTTCCTCCTCGTCTTTTTCTTCTTCTTGTGCTTCTTCTTCTTCTTCTTCTACTCCTCCTCCTCGTCTTTTTCTACTTTTTCTTCCTCCTCGTCTTTTTCTACTTTTTCTTCCTCCTCGTCTTTTTCTACTTTTTCCTCCTCGTCTTTTTCTACTTTTTATTCCTCCTCGTCTTTTTCTACTTTTTCCTCCTCGTCTTTTTCTACTTTTTCCTCCTCGTCTTTTTCTACTTTTTCCTCCTCCTCGTCTTTTTCTACTTTTTATTCCTCCTCGTCTTTTTCTACTTTTTCTTCCTCCTCGTCTTTTTCTACTTTTTCTTCCTCCTCGTCTTTTTCTACTTCTTCTTCCTCCTCGTCTTTTTCTACTTCTTCTTCCTCCTCTTCTTCTTCTTCCGTCTCTTCGACCCTCTCCCCCCTCAGAGATGGACGGCCTGTCCGACCTGTCTCCTCCCGGCTCTAACCACAACCACAACCACACCCACCTGGGCTTCTCCCAGCAGCAGCAGCCCATCCCCGGCAGCACGGCGGAGCAGACGCCCTCCTCGCCGGTGCCCCCGCTGCCCCACGCCCCGCCGCCGCCGCCGCCCCACGGCGGCCAGAACGGCGGCCGGCAGCCCCAGCTGCCCCCCGGCATGCACCACCCGGGCCTGGTGTCCACGCCCATCAGCCCGCAGCTGGTCAACCAGCAGATGGTGATGGCGCAGATCCTCAACCAGCAGTACGCCGTGAACCGGCTGCTGGCGCAGCAGTCGCTGTCGCAGCAGTACCTCAACCACCCGCCGGTCAACCGCAACGCCCACAGCAAGCCCATGGAGCCGCAGGCGTCCTCCAACACCGAGGTGTCCCTGGAGATCTACCAGTGGGTGCGGGACGAGCTGAAGCGGGCCGGCATCTCGCAGGCCGTGTTCGCCCGCGTGGCCTTCAACAGAACCCAGGTGAGCTCAAAACGACCGCCGCTCGGTTCGGTCGTTTAACATCGGTCAAATGTACGCGAAGGGGCAGGAGGGGCCACGCGGTCAGCGTGGTGATGTCATTCAATGTCACGCTTTTGGAAAAGTCCTGGAAATGTGTGAAATGTTTCGTTAAGCTGAGTTTGAAATAATTAACATGCTTTTAAAAGAAAGACGCTCAAAATATACGCCGGCATATACGATCTCATACGAGTGAACACACATTGACTGAATAGTTTGGTGGCCATAGCAACAGTAGTTTAGGGAAGCGGTCGGGTTAGTCCACTATGCCAGGGAAGTGGTCAGGAAGTTACACAAGTATTTAATTTATTATTATTAATGGTTTTTTTCTGTTAAGAAATACGAAGAAAGGCCGTTTATGAATTGTTTAATATCCACCGTTAAAATATCATTCATACCTCAGTTCACCAGCACCTTCCACTGGACCTCAAGGCCACTGGCAGCCGACCACTTCATAGTCTCACACACACACACACACACACACACACACACACACACACACACACACACACACACACACACACACACACACACACACACACACACACACACACACACACATAAACACACACACACACACACACACACACACACACATACAACTAATTGACCAGAGAGACAGACGGAAAGAGCTCGATGGCGGAGAATGATAAGCATGCACCGGCTGAAGAATGCCGACGCACACGGATGAAACACTAAATAAAAACGTCACTGACTCATATTTCACGTAGTATCTGTTGGTACCTGTCCGGAGCCACCGTCCTCAACACGAAGAGTCTGAGTCACGAGCGCATGTTTGCAGCTCTGCTCGTTTCCCCCAAAAAGGACTCGCGATAAAAAAAGGAAAATATTTAAAAAGAAAAGTTCGAGCATGTTTTTTTCACCTTGTTTTATTACCAAATCACACCTCTTGACGGGGAGAGAAGCGGAGCGACGGCGCGCTCAGCGTGTGGCCAAGAGCTGATGAAAAGGCCCAATCACGCGTCTCTGGATAATGGAGTCGTCGCCCGACTCGTAATGATGGAATCGGGCGCTATTGAAAAGTAAACAGAGGACGCGCTGATTGCCCGCCGCCGCCGCCGCCGCGCAAGACTCTCACGTCTCTGCCGAGGAGCTGCGAAGTTTCAGAGGCCGCGGTGAAAAAAACACACGCGCTCCGATGATCGATCGAAGCGCCGCCGATCAACGGATCGGAACGACGACCTCTTGTACGACGAGACAAAGAGTCGCGAGGTCGACGGGATTTTACGACGGGGATGGAAGGTGCGAGGGAAGGAGGGGGGCGGGGCTTCGAATAGAGCCCATAAAAAGGCAGTCTGAGTTTACAGTGAAAGTGTCATCCGAGTCTCCGTCTGCACTCACGGCTCTCCTTCACCAAGTTAGGAATCGTCTAACCCCCCCCCCCCTCTCTCTCCCTCCCCAGGGCCTGCTCTCCGAGATCCTACGCAAGGAGGAGGACCCCAAGATGGCGTCCCAGTCGCTGCTGGTCAACCTGCGCGCCATGCAGAACTTCCTGCAGCTGCAGGAGGCCGAGCGCGACCGCATCTACCAGGACGAGCGCGAGCGCAGCCTCACGGCGGCCTCGGCCATGGGCCTCCCGCCGCTCATCAGCACGCCGCCCATCCGACCTGTGCAGGTACACCAGAGGGTCCCACGCTCCGCTTCATGTGCTCTGACTTTTCTAAAAGAGAACAATCGTGCAGACGCACGTGAGCGTGTCCCCGTTCTCACAGCAGCCCAGATGTGCCGTCGTTCATCTGAAGGACGCACGTCGGCCGCGGCGGGAAGCCGACGCCCGGTCCGTGCGCCCGCGTTACCAAACCGGTCCGTCCGACTCGCGGAGTCGTCGTTGGCCCTCCGATTCAAATCCGCTGCTTTGCATGACGACCGAGACTTTCGGTCCGGAGGCTGGGAAAGGAAACGCAAATGTTGTTTACACGTCGCAGCCGGAGCACGCAGAGCAGCCGGAGCACGCAGAGCAGCCGGGGCACGCAGAGCAGCCGGAGCACGCAGAGCAGCCGGAGCACGCAGAGCAGCCGGGGCACGCAGAGCAGCCGGAGAGAGAGAGAGAGAGAGAGAGAGAGAGAGAGAGAGAGAGAGAGAGAGAGAGAGAGAGAGAGAGAGAGAGAGAGAGAGAGAGAGAGAGAGAGAGAGAGAGAGAGAGAGAGAGAGAGAGAGAGAGAGAGAGAGAGAGAGAGAGAGAGAGAGAGAGAGAGAGAGAGAGAGAGAGAGAGAGAGAGCGAGAGAGAGCGAGAGAGAGAGGAGAGAGCACGCAGAGCAGCCGGAGCAGCGATGACAAAGGCTGCGTGTGTTCACCGTGTTTACTCTGAGGGCAGATCGAGTTCCGTGTGCTGTTTTAAGATATTGTTTGCGGTGTGTGTGTGTGTGTGTGTGTGTGTGTGTGTGTGTGTGTGTGTGTGTGTGTGTGTGTGTGTGTGTGTGTGTGTGTGTGTGTGTGTGTGTGTGTCCATGCGCTCAGGTATGCAGGTGTGTTTTTAAGAAGCTGTCAGTCTCCGTGGCGGCGGCGTCGTTCCTGGACTGGATCCAGACGCGCGTAGCAAACGTCCCGACACCTGTCGGCTGCGAGGGGCGAAGACAAAGCGGCGCTCGGCCCGTTTCACGCGTGACGCCAGCAGGAGCGGACGCCGGGCGCTTTGTCTCGTGCCGCGCCTCACATTCCCCTCCATTGTCTCCGGCTGCTACCTGCCCGTCATAAATAAGAACACCCCCACCCTTTCGTTCCGTGGGCGTGTGCAGCACCGGAGAGCGTGCTTTACACCCCCCCCCCCCCCATGTAAATGAGTTCCACGGCATCACCACACAGGTGAGAACGGTGCGCAAATGACTTTGTGCTAATTTTGACCTTTTGCCGCGTGCATTAGGCGCCATTAACAGCCCCCCCCCCCCCCGTTTCGAAATCAATAAATAAACTAAGAGCTCACTCCGAGAAAAAGATCGAGCGTCGTTTCGTCGCCCGCTCACCGGAGCACGCCGTTCCTCCCTCGCCGCGGAGCCGTGTCCCTCGTTTGAAAGGCGTGTGGCGACTTTCTACCACTTAAGACCATTTGAAGTGCGGCCGGCCGCATCCGAAAGTGACGTGGGGGGCGGGGGGGGGGGGGGGTGGGGAGACAAAGGCCGCCTCTGTCTGGGCGCCGGTGCACATTTGGCTTTTTATTCAGGTGAGGAGGGGAAAGAGACAGAAGCTCGTCTCCAGAATGTAAACCTCCCGCAGAAAAGCTGCTCAGCCGGGGAGGCCACACTTTAAAAAGAGAGAGAGAGCGAGAGCGAGAGAGAGAGAGAGCGAGAGAGAGAGCGAGAGAGAGAGAGAGCGAGAGAGCAAGAGAGAGAGAGAGAGAGAGAGAGCGAGAGAGAGAGAGAGCAAGAGAGCGAGAGAGAGAGAGAGGCTTTCTGAAGCGGCGGCGCTGAACTCTCCCAGTCCACGGCTCGTCTTTACAATCGAGAGAGCCGGGCCTTTTGTTCGGCTTCATCACCGTTAACCTTCACAGGAATAACTTCTTGTCGTCGTATTCTGACCGTTTTCTCGAGCTCCTCGTGTCCGCTGTCGCTTTTAAAAGCTCTCGAAGCTCAAACTCCGGTGGGCGGAGCTTTGGGGCTTTTGGCCATTGTCACCATGGCGACCGGGTCACAACCGTCCTCGTTTCTGCAGCCAGACGGTCACTAAAACGTGTTTTCTGGAAAGATTGGAGGTGAGAAAGAGGCGAAGCGGGAACATCACTCCCGTTAATATTCATCCTAGTTTGATGAACCGTACGCGCTGAGTGAGACTCCTCCTCCTCGGCTCTGATTGGTTGTTTTCCTTCGGGCGCAGCAGAATCTTACAAATGCCATTGGGTGGACCAATCAGAGGAGCCGGATCTGTCCACAGATCCTCTGCAGGCGGGTTACAGCTTCAGCACATGTGACGTCTTTGGCTCCGCCTCTTAACTGACGTCTCCGATGCAGGAATGAACATCAGGAACTACGAGGCCTTTCGATTTTTTATGAATCGAGCCACTTTCCCCTCAGAATGAACGTACAGAGGACCTTTTCTAGCACACGTGTGACCGGCCTCCAGAGCTGCAGAGGTCCGTGACGACGCACACGGAGCCACAGACACAGACACGTTTGTTGTTTTCGCTCATCCACCACGGTTTGGCACATCGATGGGGAACATCTCGAGGCCCTAAAATCCTCCGCCCCCACGACTCGAAGCCGTCGACATTCATCGCGCCGACCCGCTCCGACACACGAAAGAAAAGAAAAATCAAACTCGCAAACAACTCGACACGCACCTGGCCACCTGCCAGCCTCTCCTGCGGAGCAATGCGGTGCGGATCCAAAGCCCGTAAATCAGCCGGGGCGGCGACTGAGCCCGAGACGGAGGAGGCTTTTTTATTGGCCTCGTAAAAACAGATGCAGAGAGGTATGTTTCCATCACGTGTGCCGATGGGTCGGCACGACAACCCCCCTTCACCCCCCCCCCCCTCCAAAAAGCCAGTTAGCGCACGTCCCGGCCTTCACAATTAGCTCGACGTGGCCCACGATGGCGGCCGCCTTCCAGTTCCACCACCAAATGTAGGATTACGAGATCGTCTTTGACACTAAAGAGGAGCTGGTATTAGCCGTCTAGACAAAACACGTGAATATATATATATTTATGTGTGTGTGTGTAGGCTGTGAGTTAGTAGCTGTTGGTGTTATTATGATTTATCTGAATGCCCAACCCCGCCGACGTCTCCTTCCCAAAAAGGGCTCGTATGGAATGATTCATATGCTAATGGCGGGTGGGTAATGCTTTTATTAGGAGACTTGTTAACTCGTCAACGGATTTTTGTCAAGATGCAACAAGCCGCTGAATGAAGATGATTTGATTTCACTCGACTGGCATTTATGTTTTAATCACCGGCTTGACACGAGAATAATAACATTCCTCACAACACATCCAAGTGTCTCTGAGCAGAGGAACGCCGGAGCCAGACGTGGGTGTAATCTACACGCCAGTGTGTGTGTGTGTCTTGAGCCAGATTACCTCTCTCTCTTTTCTTTCTCACCCCCCCCCCCCCCCCCCCCCGTGTGAGCCTGAGCAAATAATGTTGTGTGTGTGTGTGTTGTTTTCCCGACACAGCAGCCCCGGAGGGAAGACTGTAACAGCGTGAGGCCCGAGGACTGGAATCCCAGGATCCCCGTGGGCCTTTCCCCTGTGAGCAGATAACACCACCCACCTCTCCACCTCCGCCAGTCTGAATGCACACACTATCGGGGACAATGCACACACTTGAGGCTTATTATCCCCCCAACATGCAATTAATTGCTATTATCTTTGGAGCGTAAGGGCGATATTCACATTATTTATTTTTAAAACAGTTTTTTAGTGCAAAAAATGTCTTAATAGCACCGTAGTTTACACCAACACTAGGATTCAACATAGTTAATGTTGATAATTAGGTCAAAAAGCTGATTTATTTCCGCAGGGTTCATACGATCATGGAAAACATGGAAAAGTCCTGGAATTTAAAAATAGTTATACCTGGAAAAGTCCTTGAAAAAAAAGTAATTTCCAAAAGTCATGGAAAATGTGTTGCGTTCATTTACGCAGTTTGATTACAAGAATAAACATTGATATACATATTTATTCTTTTATTCAAACTTGTTTTATTCATGTTATTTAAAGTGTATACAACGAGATTTCACAAAATACTTGGTAATGGAAATTTGCTTTAAAGTCCTGGACACCCATTGGTCCCCATGTGGATGAACCTGTTCATTGGTCATGTGATGAACCTGTTCATTGGTCATGAGGATGAACCCTGTTCATTGGTCATGTGATGAACCTGTTCATTGGTCATGAGGATGAACCTGTTCATTGGTCATGTGGATGAACCTGTTCATTGGTCATGAGGATGAACCCTGTTCATTGGTCATGAGGATGAACCTGTTCATTGGTCATGTGGATGAACCCTGTTCATTGGTCATGTGGATGAACCTGTTCATTGGTCATGAGGATGAACCTGTTCATTGGTCATGAGGATGAACCTGTTCATTGGTCATGAGGATGAACCTGTTCATTGGTCATGGGGATGAACCTGTTCATTGGTCATGAGGATGAACCTGTTCATTGGTCATGTGGATGAACCTGTTCATTGGTCATGAGGATGAACCTGTTCATTGGTCATGAGGATGAACCTGTTCATTGGTCATGTGGATGAACCTGTTCATTGGTCATGAGGATGAACCTGTTCATTGGTCATGTGGATGAACCTGTTCATTGGTCATGAGGATGAACCTGTTCATTGGTCATGTGATGAACCTGTTCATTGGTCATGAGGATGAACCTGTTCATTGGTCATGAGGATGAACCTGTTCATTGGTCATGTGGATGAACCTGTTCACTGGTCATGTGGATGAACCTGTTCATTGGTCATGTGGATGAACCTGTTCATTGGTTATGTGGATGAACCTGTTCATTGGTCATGTGATGAACCTGTTCATTTGTCATGAGGATGAACCTGTTCATTGGTCATGTGATGAACCTGTTCATTGGTCATGTGATGAACCTGTTCATTGGTCATGAGGATGAACCTGTTCATTGGTCATGTGATGAACCTGTTCATTGGTCATGTGGATGAACCTGTTCATTGGTCATGTGGATGAACCTGTTCATTGGTCATGTGGATGAACCTGTTCATTGGTCATGAGGATGAACCTGTTCATTGGTCATGTGGATGAACCTGTTCATTGGTCATGTGGATGAACCTGTTCATTGGTCATGTGATGAACCTGTTCATTGCTCATGTGGATGAACCTGTTCATTGGTCATGTGGATGAACCTGTTCATTGCTCATGTGGATGAACCTGTTCATTGGTCATGTGGATGAACCTGTTCATTGGTCATGTGGATGAACCTGTTCATTGGTCATGTGGATGAACCTGTTCATTGGTCATGTGGATGAACCTGTTCATTGGTCATGTGGATGACCCCTGCTTCTGTTTTAAACAATGAGAGAGAGAAATGTTGCTCCATTACAGACTCACAGTATTTAGGACACCAACTGTCCCACATGGTGATGTGAATATCTTCAGACACACACGACACAAAGGAAAATCCAACATCTGACAAAGTATTAGAAATAAAACCATGAACTCCTGCGTCTGTTCCCCCGTTCAGGTGAAGCCGCCGGCGCTGCCCAGCGAGTGGAACGGCAAGACGGAGAGCTGCATCCTGAACATCAACTCCACCATCTACGACGAGATCCAGCAGGAGATGAAGAGGGCCAAGGTGTCCCAGGCGCTGTTCGCCAAGGTGGCCGCCTCCAAGAGCCAGGTACGGGGAACACTTCCATCGCTTCAAGCGTGCGAAGAGCCGGCCGTCATCACTCGGACTCGCCCGTTGCTCCACAGAGGGTGTACATTTAGTTTTTTTCCCAAACACTCGCGTATCTACTACCAATTTTTGAGAAATAACGTGGAACAACTCCTTCGATCTGACTTTGTGAAGTGGCTCTTCCAGTGGTATGGATGTGTCATAAAGCCCCCACCCCCCAAAAAAAATGAAATACTCAACCCGCATAACATAAATTGCGTAAACGTGTTCACACACACACACACACACACACACACACACTCACACACGGAGGCCGATGGATGTCTTGCAGAATTCAAAAGAGTGAAGATCCATCGGCGCCGAGACGGTCAAAAATATCTTCAAACTGTTGATACAAGATGGAAACGACAATATTGGAACAAGTAGAAGAAGTAGAACCCCACCACCACACACACACACACACACACACACAAACATAATGACACATGTCCTCTTTATTGTGGGTTGGGAGTTTAGCGCTCGACGATGTTGCAACACCAAACAGACCTGTTTATATGAGCCGGTGGGGCCCCTGTCATCTTCTCCCAGAGAGCGGAGCACAATACCAGCCTGTGTGTGTGTGTGTGTGTGTGTGTGTGCTGCAAACAGGGAGGGGGAGAAACAACACACACCCCGCCAATTTAACTGTGCATTAAAAGCAATTTTAAATCGTAGCACTAAAGGAGTTATTATTAAAGGAGTCGGGGAAGATTTCCACAATTGTGCTTGATGAAGATGTGGAGGAGGCGGGCTTTGGGGGGAGGGGGAGGAGGGGGGGGGGGGGCTGGTGTTTGGAATAGATCACCGAGGGCGGAATAATCTTGGAAATATCTGCAAAGGCTTTATTTTATTTTTTTCTCCTTGCTGATTAGGATGATTATACCCCCTGATAGCTTTGTTTTACCAAATTGCAGTTTGATGCACAAACCACTGTTTTTGTTCGGGAGTTCAAAGACTCCTTGGGAGGATTGGAGAGAGAGAGAGAGAGGGAGAGAGAAAAGGGGCGAGCGAGGAGGCGGCATTGACTCGCACAAGCCCCCCCCCCCCCCCATCTCTAACGAAGGTTCGTCTGGGAACAGGTTTCCACCGTGTCTTCTCCACCTCACTGCCATCTTGCCTTCTTGCCCCTCTCTCTCTCTCTCCTCTCTCTCTCTCTCTCTCTCTCTCCCCCCCCCTTCCACACAACCCACGTTTTCTGCCTCTCATTCACGGCGGGCGGGTGTGAATGTGAATTGAGCAGCAGATAAGAAGTGTGCTAATTATGCCGGTGAAAGGGGGCCTGGGAGAGCACTTATCTCTGGCTCCATCTCGTAATGGGCGCTCCCCGGGCAGCTGGTCTCCCCCCCCCCTCACTACCCAGCCGGCATCGCCACGACTACCGGCAGCGCCAGGCCAGGCCCGCTCCTCCTCATCAGGACCCCTAACGCCTGAGAACACAGTGACCAGCACCCACTTGTCCACCCGCCGCTTCCCTTAGAAATCGATTGAAAGTGGGACAAGATTGTCGTTTTATGTTTTATCGCGATTTTTACTCTCTATGAATCGGCGTCACTCTCCTCCTCCCCGACACCTGAGCCCTTGTGACAATATGTCGACGGCAGCGGAGCTGCAACAATCACTAGTGGATTAATGCTCTAGCTGGAACGCGCTCCGTATGGGGGCGGAGCTACGGCGGCGGGGGTTCATTTCCTGCGGTGGGAAACGAGAGAGAGAGAGAGAGCACGAAGGAACACGACGACGCTATCCAGGCTTCAGGGGTGAAGCGCCGTGCCAGCAGAGCCTGCTGGTGCACGGGGGGGGGGGGGGGGTGACGAGTGTGTGGAGGATGGGCCGGACTGGCACGGCGCCCATATGGGGTCCAGGGAAATAATGGCGGTGGGGGAAGGGAAGAGGCGCGCTGGCACCGTCACGTCGGCCTCGGCGTGCAGTTCAACCACTTCGGCTCGGCGTAGGATTTCCCAGCATGCTTATGAAAAGCACGGGGCCAGGCGACCGGGACCAGGCGACCGGGACCAGGTGAGCGGGCTCCGCCCCCGTACGTACGCGGCGCCGGCGAGAGACGGGGGGGGGATGCAGCTGAGGAGCTCTTGAGAGGAGAGCGATGCGAGGTGTGCAGTTGGAGGTCAGAAGGCAGTCGTGGTCCTCCTGGGTGGGAAAGCAGTAAAAGCAACGCAGCTCACCGATTGGTCCACGCTCCACTGGGTGTTTGCTTATTTGTGTGTATTTCTGTATTCTGCATATAGATACGGGTTTATGCGCAGGCCCATTTTGAATGTGTGTGTGTTTGGGGGGGCGGGGTTCCTGGAGCGCAGCCATCCACGTCCTCTTAGGGCTCGTAACCACTCCCCCCCCCCCTCCTTCACATATTCAATGTTGCATTTCAATCACTGTTTTACTGCCACATATTCAAAGTAGTAACTACAGAGCGGTGAATCCAACCCGAGCGCCATATTACTTCATCAGATTGATGGGCGCCATTTCCCTTCAGGTCTCGGCACACGACATGCTTTCTTTAAAGTAATCCATGCAGCGATCCTGATTTACGAGGTATTACACCCGCTGTTTGATAAACAACAAACATCGGAATCGCTATTCACGATCCGTTTCCTCGAGGCCTCAAACGGATCGAACGCTCCCAGGAACGCTCCGTATCCATTCGGAGAACAACAACTGTTTGTTAGCGGGTCCGGGTTCCCGTGGCGACCGGCGCCGCGAAGCCTGGCGAGCGGGCGGCGGTGATCCGGACAGCCGGGAGTCGGGGCTCCTGGGCTTTGCTCTCACCCGCGGCGAACAGCGGAATGGGGGTGGGGGGCATCGTTGTTATGTCCAAACATCCCAGACACTTCCTGGGAGGAATGGTGCGGCGGATAGAGAGAGAAAAAAAGAAATCAGAGTTCCCGCTGTCGCAAAACAAGCGCCCTGGGAGGCCCCCCCTCCCCGCACGCCACGGGGCTCAAAGCCCTCCGACTCCTCCATGACCAGAAGAGTGTCAGAGTCTCTCTCTCTCTCTCTCTCTCCGCCCATTCTCCCCTGGAAGAGGCTACGCTAATTAGCCAGGCTCTAATGAGACAGAATGGCACTGATCTGGTCCGCCGCTGCGCCACCGGGGGGGGGGGGGGGAGGTTGGTGTATACCATCTGTCACCCTGCACCCGCCTGGCACCGCAGTCCCCGGAGTGGAGGGTAGGGGGTGGTGACGGTGGAAGGAGATTGGGGGGGGGGGAGTGTCTTGTTGGGGGGACACTGATACGAGTGGGAAGGGAGGGTGACAGGATAACGGGAGCCGCTTCCTTCGTGTTTTGTAAAATGAGTCACTTCCTGTTCGGGGTTGAATCAGCGGTCCGACGTGTTTTATGGGCCTTGAACACTTTTCTTAGCTTTAATCTACGATATTTATCACATGACCCGCCCAGCCAGCAACACACACACACACACACTCCATCCGATGGCTGCTCAACAGCAGGGGCAGATGGCTGACCTTTCGGGAGTCTGGATGGTGACCGCTCCGAGTCGTTTGCAAATGTTTTTAAATGACATCGCGGCGTAACCCGACACCTCGCACCACCAACTGAGTGGGAGCGGCTCCACTTTCACAAGTTGTACTTCCAAGACTTCTTCTTCTTCTTCTTCTTCTTCTTCTTCTTCTACCTCGTTTCCTTGTACATTAACAGATCCCCACCTCTCTCTCTCTCTCTCTCCCTCACATTAGGCAGATCAGAGCGAGCGTATCGCAACCCGTCCCCCGTCCCCCCTTGAGGGATCCAAAAGGGCCGTGCCTGTTTATTAATTGATTTATTTATTTATCTCCTGCGCCTGCTTGGTTATTAGGTTGCCATGGGAAACAGGCTAGGCCAGATCCTCTCTATTATTAAAGACACAATTTCTTGAACTGGAGACCCAGCTGTCTGAATAATTAATTTAGCGAATGAATTATCTTGCAAACGGTGAGTCTCCCCCCCCCCCGCCCTCTGAAATGAGCCTTTCCCTTATTGTTTAATGGACAGTGGAATTCCCACCAGCCTGTCTCTCTCTCTCCGCGCTGCCCCCCCCCCCCCCCCGGGTCTCACTGAGCATGCTCAGAGCACTCTGTGTCCCCCTGCCATCTCTCTCACTTATGCCTTACACGCCACCTCTCACCCCATCTGTCTCCAATTGCGCAACCCACTCCTCCTCAGGGGGGGGGGGGTGTTTGTGGAGGGGGGGGGTGGGCACTCCAAATGTGTCTCTTCGTCACCCATAATGCATTATTGTAAGACAAACGTTGTCCGCCCGTGGAGCAGGTGTTAGCCGGTTAACCGAGTTAGCACGCTGCTAATGGCCCGCTCGCCCCGTCGACGCGCCGCTCTCCGGGCGAGCGGGCCTCACTCGACCCGCTCGCCCCCCCGAGCCCTTCGGCCGGCTCGTTAGCGAGCGCTCCCTCAGCCCTGGTGTCGGGCCGGGTGTTCTGCCCGCGCTCCCTCTCCCGCCGTCTCCTCCTGGCGGACCACACAGGCCTCGCTCTGAGGCCCGTTCCCGCTAATCTGATCAGGCAGGCAAATACGCCGGGAAAAGCGCTTTAATGATCCCCCTAATTACCTCAAGTCAATACCAACTGTATTATTAGACTCGGGGAAAATATTCCATTAGGGTGCCCCCCGTGGGAGTCCCCCCCACCGCCACCCCCCCCCCGTGCGCGCCGGTGTCACGCGCGCCCCCTCCTCCCTCCCTCCTCCCCCTCCCGCCGTGCCTGTAATTAATTTTATTTACACACTCAGGAATGCACAAGGTCGCACCTGCAGCCCGGAGCCGCCCGCCTAATCAGATCTGTCATAATTATCATTCTGCTTGCTTCTGACACACGCCGGGAAATATTTCAATTTAACTACAGCCACTGGCTCCGGCAGAGAGAGAGAGAGAGAGAGAGAGAGAGAGAGAGAGAGAGAGAGAGAGAGAGAGAGAGAGAGAGAGAGAGAGAGAGAGAGAGAGAGAGAGAGAGAGAGAGAGAGAGAGAGAGAGAGAGAGAGAGAGAGAGAGAGAGAGAGAGAGAGAGAGAGAGAGAGAGAGAGAGAGATTACAGGAGTGTGTTTGATGGAGTCTGGGGGAATTGCATGGGGAGATATTAGGACCGATCCAAGTGCTCATGCTGCTGCTTGTGTGCACTTGGTTTTGCGAGCATTAGTCTTTCACAATCTCCTCTCTCTCTCTCTCTCTGACGTTTACCATCCCCATTGCTCCGTCTTCTTCTTCTCTTCTAAATGCTGCGTGGCTCCAGCCTGACGGAGGTCAGCGGCGCAGACGTTTGAGATTGAACCCGATCCTCCTTTTGAAGTTCAACATGCGTTTCCGAGTTGAGCGAGCCGCGCGGCCACGGGACGATTAGGCGTGTTTCATTAGTTTATGAAACTTGTCGGCCAATTAAGAACCCGTATTGAGCTGACGTAGACAATTTGCAGCCTCTCTGCTATTTCAATCCCTAATTCAATAAAATCAGTCATGATTTATCAGCTTAATTGTGCTTTGATATTAGCAATTAAACCACAGCTCTGAATTAAATCTCAATCAAGCCCTTAGAAGTGATGGAATCGGACTGCATGGAGGTGCTCTCTGGGTGTGTGCCGCCGTTGTTGTTGTTGTTGTTTATCTCGAGCTTCGTCGCCGGTGCGTTTGTTGTTGTCTTCCGTGCATTCATCCTCCATCTGCCTCGGCTGTATTGAGCAGAGAAGAAGAAGAAGAAGAAGAACACGGAGAAAGACGAGGAGAAGAAGAAGGACCAGGAGAAGAGGGGGAGGAAGAAGAAGAAGACGATCACGGGGAAGAAGAAGAGGGAGAGGAAGACGAGACGACCACAGAGAAGGAGAAGAATAAGAAGACTGAAGAAGAAGATGGAAGAAGATGAAGAAGATGGAAGAAGATGACGAAGGAAGATGAAGAAGAAGAATGACGACCACGAAGAAGACGACCAAGGAGAAGAGGAAGAGGAAGAGTGAACATTGGTGTCGCTGTGCATCCCTCCAGCTGAACCAGATTACGCTGCAATTCCAAGAAGACTAATATTTGCTGTGAAGAAGCTCCGGGGCGACATCGTCATCATCAGCCGGCGCCATTTTGTCGCCATGAAAACAAAGAGTGGACAAAGGGTTCAGCTCCACGCCATGTCTAACCCCTCAAAGTAAAGACGTCAGTCTCTTCACACGTGTTCTTGAGCAAGGCATCCCGCAGTCGCACCGGGGGGAACTCCCGCCATTGTCTCCCTGTGTGTGTGTGTGTGTGAAGAAGTTTGCTGAAAAAGAACAAAACGTACAGAAAGAGAGGCGGAGCCAGGAAGAGGGGGAACGCGGCGCCACACAGATGTTTAATGCGCTCCGTTTCCGATGGACTGGTCATTTGCCGTCGGTTATTCTTTATGCTCCATCTGCCTCCGTTTGGTTGCTCGGGAAAAAGAAAAATTCCCCCCCGCTCACTTTATCGGTTCTGCAGCCGCGACGGCGAGAAGCGGTCCGTCGTGTGTCGCGCCGCTTCGGAGGAGGAGCGCTCGCTGTTTGGCGAAGACTTCTCGAAATTAAATAAAGCAGCTCCGCGATTTGTATAAAATGTCGTCGGCCCACCGTCAGGAGGGCAGCTCCGCCAGAAAGAAAAAAAAAGAAGATGCCATCTTGTATTTGGGAGTTATGAGAAGTAATTCAGAGGGAAATAAAGCAATAAACTCAACTCTTTGATTCTTAAATTCAGTCCAACTAAGTAGTTCAACGTAAACCTCATTGTAACCTTTTCTTTTCCTGTCTTGCCGCGCTGGTTATTCTCGAAGGAGCCGAGTCCTGCGCCGCCCGGTGGCGGAGGCCCGTCGTGATGGAGGCGGCTCAACAAATGACATCATCTTTAATGAGAGCAACTCTCCACTCATTAGGCTTGATGAGCTGCCTCCACTTGAGGGGGGGGGGCTTCCCTGTTATCTATCGTTGCGGTTTTTCTTTTGCTTCATATATATATAAATACTATCGTTCGAAAGTTTGGGGTCACCCACACAATTTGTTGTTTTCCATGAAAACTCCCACTTTTATTAATCAAATTAATTTCAACATGAATATAAAATCTAGTCAAGACATTGACGAGGTTATAAATAATGATTTTTATCGTAAATATTAATGTAGTTTTCTTGTGGCTCAAAGGAAGGCCAGTTTTAGAGCTTCTCTCAGCAGCATAACTGTTTTCAGCTGCGCTCACATAAAAAGGGTTTTCAAGGGTTTTCTACCCCTCCGCTAGTCTTCTAAGGCGATAACACAATGTACCATTAGAACACTGGAGATGGGCCTCAACACACCTCTGGAGAGACTTCATTAAACACCAGAGAATAGTCATCTACACATTAACTATGTAGAGAGGGTATTTATGATTCATTCAATATTATCATCATTGATAAAAACAGAGCTTTACTTTGAAAAATAAGGACATTTATAGTTGACTTTTTAACGGTAGTGTAAATACATATATATATATACATATATATGTATATCAAACAAACCCACAACTGACCACTCTATGTAGGAGATGATAGTAATATGTAGAGTACTGGACTTCTCTTGCCCGTCTCTATTATGAATTCCCAGAAGTGAGCCCACAAGGAGACGGCTTCATGAATAGAAAGTGTCGCCGCGGTAACCACCGGGTTGAATCTGATGTCGAGCCGTCGATTCTGTCCTCACACTAGAAGCATTGATGGCTGCACCGCTCGAACAGATTGACGCTGTTAAAGGACTCAATGGACCTTTTGTCACCTGACCCCCGTCACCTCATGAAACACGCCCCCCCCCCCCCCACATGATGTCTATTCCTCTGTCCATCCTGAGAGGGATCCTCCTCTGTTGCTCTCCTGAAGGGTTCTTACCTTTTGGTGAAGTTTTTTTCTTCTATTTCTTGGGAGTTGTTCCTGATCCGATGTGAGGTCAAAGGTCAGGGGTGTCGTATGTGGACAGACTGTAAAGCTCTCTGAGGCACATGTGTAAGTTGTGATATCGGGCTGAATGGAGGCTGGTTGGTCTGTGAGCCGGATGCAGCTGACCCCGTTTGCATATAAAGACTACCCCCCCCCCCCCCAACAAAGAGCCGGGCCCTGAATTCTCTCTGAGTTATTGCTTATTGCTGCGGGACATCCGCATATGTCCGAGCATCAGGAAAAGGTTTTAACCCCCGCCGTCGTCCCGTGAGCTCGCGGGCGAACGTGCAGCCGCCGGCCCGGAGACGGCGTGTTATCGGACGCGTCTTTCTGCACGCCGTAGTCTGCGGGCGCCGGGCCTCTGCCAGGATCCAGGAGGAGGAGGAACAATGAGGCATTGTCCCGCCCTCCTCCGTGGGTCAGACACAGAGCGGTTTGTCCTCCGCCGTCTTCATCGGCGCTTCGCTTCCCCGTCGTCGTCGTCCTTCTTCACACACAAAGGATCCGAGCCCAAAGCGCTGCCAGCGGAGGAGCAGGACGAGTCCGGTCACCGGGGAGGGGACGATAAACCCAAATGGAGAATCGATGGACATCTGTTGGCTTATTTTATGTATTTATTTATTGTTGCAGTGGCCGAGGTCAGCCTGATGGGGCTGATGACGAGCAAATGAGATTAGAGGGAAGGTGTTGGCCGTGTGACAGGCCCCTCCCCCTGCCTGTCTGTCTGACTGTCTCTCTCTCTGTCTTTCTGCCTGTCTGTCTATCTCTCTGTCTGTCTGTCTATCTCTCTGCCTGCCTGTCTGTCTGTCTGCCAGTCGCTCATCCCTGAGCTCCCATGTTGGCTGTGTTTGCAGCGGTCGTTCTCTGGCTGGACGGGTCGGGCGGTGAATGCCGTGCTGTTCTCTGACAGAAGAGGCCTATGCGCTTATTGGCAGCTTGTGACTGCAGCACACACACACACACACACACACACACAGCACTGCATTGCTGGTTGAATCTCACGCATGAATTCAACTATTGTGTTTGGGTAAGGGAAATATAAATATATATATATTATTTTTCATCAGAATGCCGGTTGCTATTAGCGCCGGGCCCCACAACGACCCGCTGATGAGTTTATCACCCGTTTTATTTATTTGTATTTGTCACCTTGTGACCCCGGAGGCGCCGTTGGCCTCCAGGTCCGGTCCGGAGCCGGCCGGGCGGTTCTCCGTTGCCGGTCCCGTTGTTCGCAAAACTAATTAATAATTAAGCGACAATGAGCT